>NW_008327468.1:285820-296380 GCF_000622305.1 Nannospalax galili
AATTTTTAAATTAAAAAAAAAGAACTTCATATGCTTTATAATAGAATCTGTGAAAATGATTTTTGCCACAGGTTTGGAATGTAGGTATATAGAGAAAAATGAGTCTTGGTGACCTAAAGATATGGCTGGACATGCTCAGATTCTCTATCTTCTATACACTCTACTGATATGATTCCATCTAGACAATGGAGTTTATTTGTAGTTGTCACTTTGTAATAGAAAGGGAATCTACATGGTTAAGTAAAGCTGGCTGATAGGCTTCAGCTGCTGCACCTTTGGGATCCATTACCAAAATGTGTTTTGTCCTAACGGGAGACCTCTTATAGGCAATTTTTCTTCTAGTGTTTCCCATCTGCTGAGCCTTTCTCAGAGCTACACTGTAGTTCAATGCTCCTTCCACACAGTCATCCTTCTAATTTTCTCCTTCCGTGTAAGGAGGTATGAAACCTAAGTCTTGCCTTAAGCCTCTTCCTTCCTACTCTGGTTCCATCCTCTTCTCCCTCACACACATTTCCCTCAGTTCATTTCTTGCATATAAAATTCAGTCTTAGGGCTGGAGAGATGGCTCAGTGGTTAAGAGCACTGGCTGCTCTTGCAGAGGACCTGGGTTCAATTCTCAGCACCCACATGGCAGCTAACAACCATCTGTAATTCTAGTTTCAGGGGATCGAACTCTCTCTTCTGACCTCTGAGGGCACAACACAGGTGCACTTACATACATGGAGGCAATACACTCATGCCCCTCAAATAAAAGTAATAGAAAATTAAGTCTCAGCATCCGTTTCCTATAGGACTCAAACAGACATAAAAGTTCTACATTTATACAAAAGACAGAGTATGGAATTATCCACAGAGATGAAACTATCCATTAACTTTCTTTTTCTAGATCAGTGTAAGTACAGCAACATTAACATCCTTGAAAGCTATGGGTCCTGGAAGCCATTATCTCCTCCTGTCCTGAAATCTTTATCTTTGTTCTGAAGTAATTCAATGGTGAATGATAGTGGGGTGAGTAGAAAAAGTTGGTTCAATCTGAGAAGTCTAAAAATAATTCACACAGTTCTTAGAGTTTTTAAATTTTTATTTTATGTGTATAAGTGTATTGCCTGAAGTGTGTAAGCGCACCCATGTGGTGCAATGCCTGAGGAAGACAGAAGAAAGTGTCGGATCCCCTGGAACTATAGTTATGGACAGCTGTTAGCCACTGTGTGGGTACTGGGATTTGAACCTGTGTCTTCTGCAAGAGCAGTAAGTGCTCTTAACCGCTGAGCCATTTCGTCAGTCCCCAGTTCTTAATTTTTAATGCTAATTTAGTACATGTAAATTTAGCCAGCTACAGGGGTGCATGCTTACAATCCCAGCACTTGGAAGACTGAGGCAGAAGGATTGCTGTAAGTTGTGGCCAGCACAGGCCAAGGTCAGACTAGACTACAGAATGAGACCTTGTATTAAAAACAAATAAACAGGTCTGGAGAGATGGCTTTGTGGACAAAGTATTTATCACACAATTGTGAAGACTGGAGTTTAGATCCACAAATCTGATGTAAAGGCTTGAAAGGCATGGTGTGCCGCTGTAATTCCAACACTGGGGAGGCAGAGACACTAGCTCCTCAGGGCAAGCTGGCTGGCTAGATTAGTTGGAATTGGCAACCCTGCCTTAATAAAGTGGGCAATGATCCAGAAGACACTTGGCATCAACTATGGGCCTCTACACATGAGCCCACACACATGTGAACATGCACACACAGATAAATAGTACACGTACATACATAAAACAAACAAAATAAAACAAACGAAATGAACACTTTTACTTTGTGTGGTCAGTAACTTTTTTGGTATATAAAACTATGAATTGAACTTAATAAGAATCTGCAACGATTACAACTTTACAGCTTTCTCTTCATGATCTGATTTGGACAGTTTTACAGTGTTAAATCAAACCACATAACTATAATATTCTGACATCACTAGAACAGGCAGTAGCTACTACTGAATCTTCACATGGACCAACTCAATGATGAGGGGGAACTGAAAAGTGTGAGAGAATGCAGACTCAAGGCTGGGGGCATTGATGAGAGTATTTTACAGATGGGAGAAAGAGCATTGGTCCATTTCACAAGTCCATTAAGGAGTGATTGATCAAAAGGATTTTTACTGCACAGTGCTCAATATAAAATTCTTTACTTATTAATGGTTCTGCTTTAGTAGTTCCTTTGGCTCTCCAAACTGCCTCCAACAGTGGGCAGCAGTGGATAATGCTGATTCTGTAGCAGCAGAGCAGTGCTACAAACAAGTTGGTCTTACTCTTTTATGGCTCAGGGATTCTGTTGAATAGCTATAGTTAAAGCTTCTTATCTTGGGTATATATACCCACACGTATGCATACAAAATTATAGGTAGGCTTGTTTCATCTCTAAATCTCAAATTGTAGATTCCATATTATCAACTCCATGTTACACTGTTAAAGCACATGCAATAAAATATAAATAGACAATATCCTGGTTTATCATTTTTCTAACCAAGAAAATAAAGCATGGACTATATTTGTCATGTAGAATTGATTGATCCTACATGCCAGTGTCTTGCTCTTCGGAAAAGAAGCTGCCACAGAGACACACCCACAGTCTTATATCTGTTCAGTTCTCATCAGAGAGTGCTAAGAATCTTGTCAGTATGATTCATCTCTCAGGGAGGAAGCAGGGAGTACAGTGTAAAACCACAACCCAGACCACAAAGATGAGTTAGCCCCACAGTGCAGCAGACGTTGGGGCTGTTCAAGGGCAGAGTAGTGGCTGTAAGCTGAATAAGGACTGTGTCATCGACCTTCAGATGGGTACAGCTGAATAGAACTTGGCAATTATCCAGGCCAACTTATTCCACTACTCAGTCCCATCAGATGTAAACCATTACAGAGTTGCAAACAAGAACCAGTACCCATCCCCCATCTACTCTTAACTCTAGGAGGACCAAGAGTTACTTTCCTGGTTTGATTAGCGTGCAGGTGACTGGCGCCAAGTGTCTTCCTTTTTGTCTTGAAGATGATGACACTTGAGCTCATCATGGTTGGTGTCTAGAACTTGGTGATAAAAGCTTGGTGGGAATCCAGCCTTTCTACTGCTTTTCCCATGTTCTTGCTATCAAATTTCACTGCTCCAGGCCTTGATAATGCTTTTGCAGTTTTGATAATTGTATTAAAGTAATTTGAATATCAAAATATTTCAAAGATGTTTCCATTCTCTTCTCCAGGCTCCCACTTCTTTCTCTGTCCACAAACAGCAGAGGAGACCTCAGATATAAGTTCAAAACTCACTAATGACATTAATGTTTCCTTTCTCAAGTCTGGCAAATCGATCTGAGTGGGTTGGTCCATTCTTAAGCATTTTTATTGGGAGCTCAAGAGATGGATCAGGGGTTACAAGCACTGGCTGCTCTTGCAGAGGACCCAGGTTTCATTCCCAGCACCCAAATGGAGGCTAAGAGCTGTCCATAATTACAGTTCCAGGGGATCTGACACCTGGTACACTTAGACACATGCAGGCAATACACTCATACACACAAAAAATAATAAATAAAATATTTTTTAGAAAGAATTGCTAGTATCTTGTACTGCATGCATCAAACCCAAAGTTGAGTGGTTAGAAATTGTAGTCAAATATAGACATCTTTAAAATGTTAGTTGGCACTGCCTCCTCATTTTGCTGTATGAACTGATTCATTTTATAGTAACTTTCAACAGACAGGTGATATTGTGCTCACATGAGGTGATAATTAGTAGGAAGCTTATTTCCAAGTACCAACCCTTAAGTTGGATAATAATCTCACTTGACAGTAGAGTTTGGGGAAAAGCCTAAGAGAGGAAGAAAAGGAGACATATTTGTGCTTTTAGTCACAGTGAAAGAACAAAAATGACAACTGTGGTCAGCAGAACAGTGATCGCCTCCATACATGATGTTCATGGCTTAATCCCCTGGACCTGTAAAAACGTTATGTTACATGGCAAATGAGAATTAATCATTCAGATAGAATTAAGGTTGGTAGTCATCTGATCTTAAAATAGGGAGATTATCCTGGGTCATCTGGTTAGAACGAAGCATTACGTTACCTTTCCTGGTAAGACATGAACAAATGTTTATTCACTTCAGGTAAGGCAGCAACAGATGAAAGAAATTATTCCACACCCAAGTTCAACCTGGTAAACTGATTTTGTAACGGGGTGGGGGAGAGAGAGAGACGACTCAGAACAGTTGCATCACTGAAAAGTCCCACACAGTCATGGGTAACAACCTCACAGAAGCTGCATCATGGAGACTCACCTTCAGATAACTTTCTACTTCCTGTGTACTATAACACTAACTGCCAGCCCTAGACCACCTGCAGCTGGGAGGCAGGAAAAAGAAGTAGGTGGAATCTCAAGCGAGTATCTGGGGACTCTCCCTCCCTGCCTTCTTGGGAGTGTGGACAGCTCCATTGCCATTGCCATAGACCCAGCTCTCATTGCATTGTTTTATTTTATTGCCACAACTATGAGGCGAAGGTTATCTCTGCTCCATGATAGTCATGGTATGCTGTGAGGAAAAAGCTATATTACAGCACAAGATCATTGCAAAGTCATTGAAAGTATAAGACAACAAAGAGGAGAATCAGAGTAAGAGATCAGAGTGAAGTAATGTAAGAAGACCTTGACCTGTTGCTGTTAGTTTTGAAGGTGAAGACACGGGGTTATACACTACAAACATTGGCAGGCTTTATAAGCTAGAAAACATGGGGAACCCAATTCTCCCCTGCACTCTGGAGAAGGAACATAGGCCTTTGTGGACATGAATTTCAGCATAGGGCACATTGACGAGTGAGACTGTGTCACACTTCTACCCTGTTATACTCTTAAGTCATAAATTGATATTATAAGCCACTTATGTTTGTGATTAATTTCTGATGAAAGCAAATAGAAAAAGAATGGGAAGGTTATTAAAGGAAGAACCAAAGACAGACACAGTCCTATTTCAAGTCTGTTTGGGTCAGGCCCTTGCCAGCAAGTGAACTGAGCATACACAGGACAAGGTGGTATGAACCTAGAAAACAGAAAGGAAGATTCAGGAGATACTTTGGATAGGGCATAAAACCTGGAGATTCATGGGCTCTATTACAAGTGACCTTGGGCCACTAGAGGACAGCTGAACTGAGTCATGAAAACCAGCAGAAGTGAGGATTCTAACATGTTGCTAATTCACACCTTTCTCTCCTGCCTTGTAAATCAGAACTCTGCAGAACTTCGGACCAACCACAGTCATGTAGATCGCTGTATGTCTGTCCACCTTCTGCCATTTGGGTCCATTCTTCAATTGTTTTATGAATGAGACTAAGAACTCTCTAGGGGACCCTCTTTTCCCCCGTTTCAGCACAGGCCAAAAATGTGGACATATGGTGTCTTACTTTAATTAAGAGACAAAATGACCTACAGCAACAGTAGTTGAAGGTGCAATGATAGACTGGCACCATCCTTTGAAATATTCTGGAAAAAAATCATTTTGTATCCTTTGTATATTCAGAATGTAGCATTATCAGAAACCCTCAAAAATAAAATAAAAAATCAAGTTAACAAGTATGATTAGAAGAGAACAACAGAATTTTTCTTTGGAAATTTGTTGTGTTCCTTTTTTCTTTTGTGTAGTTATTTTCAAATTTTAGCAGAACCATTCTACTATTTGTACTCAGATATTCTTCCTACTTAAGAAAGTGCATTCTTCGTGAGTGGGATATGATTATCTTAGAAGGCAAGAGTGAGGTTCCTAATTCAATTTTAATGTTGAAGTGGTTGGTATAAACGTTGTAACTTGATTGAGTAGAACTTATTCATGCCAGTGCAGTGAAGTTTGGCTTCTTAACACCCATAAGATTTCAGCTTTTCTTGTTTCTTGATGAAGTACAATTTCATGTATTCATTCTCTTATAATGTATAATGTAAATATACATATCTTCATAGAAAGAAATTATTTTTGAAAAAAGAAAGACTCTGTGTATGGGTCTCAGGTACAACTCAGTAGTACAGTACTTCCCTTGCATGCCCAAGGTTTTGGGTTCCCTCACCAGCACAGGAGAAAATTCATATGGGAAATCAAAATAATCCTAAATGTAACAGTCTCATTAGAATTATATAAACAACATACATAAGTTACCATTAACGAAGAATAGCAATTACGCAGGGTAGGAGACAGAGCTGGTTGTGTACCGACGTTTTCCTCTTCTTCCATCCTAATAAAAGTTTTATGCTTGCACAGGGTTAGTCAGCTTCCCTTACTTAAAGCTGTGGCCATGTGATTAAGTTCTAACTAATTGCACATAAATTGGAGCGATGTGAAGAAACTTATGAAGGGAAAAGTTAGACCTGTTACTTTTCTACCTTTCCACTGGTCAAAAGGAGGACGTGATATGAGCTATTTTGGACCCTGCAATGAGGATGCTAAGCTGGCAATGGTGAAGCAATGTGACAGGGTCTGAGACAGTCCTACATGGACTCATGTTTTCTATTAAACAGAAGTAAAACTGTCTTTGGCTGTTTCTGCTATTACTATAGATCTGCATTTTGATGTATTGAGCAACCACATTGACTATATCCAAGGATATGCTGAGCTGTGCTCTTTCAAATCAAGATAATAAAATAATGATAATGACTCTGTCAACTTTGCTTCAAAGGTAGCAGGCCTATTTTTCTGACTTTATGTGGTGCTTAATCTTGATTGTTAACTTGTGGGATTTAAAATCACCTTGGAGATCTCTGGTGTTTCCAGAAAGATTTAACTGAGATACGAAAACTCACCTTCAATATAGCAGCACCATCTCATGGACTGAATCAAAAGGAAGAAGTAAGCCGAGAACCAACATTCATCTCTCACTCCTTCTTGACTGAGGATACAAAATCACCAGCTACCTCAAGCTCTTGCTACGACAGCTAAAGTAGTCAATTTCCACAGCTTCCCCACCATGATGGAGTGTATCTACTCTCAAATGTGAGACCCCAAATCCCTTCCTTCCTCCCTCAAGATAGTCAGATATTTTGTCACAGCAATAAGAAAGCTAATCATACACTTGAAAAGATTCCTTTTCTTCAGTTTTCTGTGGCTGTTATAAGCCACCTTCCCTGATCACTAGCTTTCATATCTTTGGAGGTCACAATGTAAGCTCCTAAGGAAGAACATGAATCCATGGTCCAACCCCACCTTCAAGGCCTAAAACCATATCAACGACCAGGAGAGCAAATGACATTGGTACAGTAGTGGCACTTTAATCTTGGGGGCAATCAACAGCTGCCTAATTGTACTTAGAGCCCATTCAGCCGGAGGAAACTTGTGTGAGGTACTGTAAACCTAGCCAAATGCACATTGCTAGAGAGGTCATGGATCTTAGAGAAAAGTCCAAGGCTGTTATATTCCTAGACAAATGTAATTTCTTACTATGTGCAAAATATGGATCCTTAAATTTATAGACAAGTATCCCCGTCACCACCCATTAAAGAAGCTTCTTTTTTCAAGAGACAGCGATAATTACAGAGTACCACAACTGGTCACACACAGAGATTATTTGTGATTTGCCCAAGTCTAAGTGGTACATCTAGAATGCAACCTCTACAGCTAAGGCTCATGGAACATAGAACAAAGGATGAAGAGAACACTAATGCATCTTTCAACTCTCATCAATGAAGCTCCCTCATAAAACAGAGGGCCAGGAACACAAAAGGTCACATATGGCCGAAACACAGAGAAAAAGAATGTCCAGCATGTGGGTCCTTGGACAGGAATCCTATATTAAAATATACCCACCCATGGCTCAGGGAACATTGTGGAAGACGGGGAAGAAAGACTGTAAGAGCCAGGGAGGAGGTGCATGAACATACGGAAATAGTCTTACGGGCACCTGGGACCCTTCTCATACAAACCTAGAGCAATGCTGTCACCATGCATAAGACCCATGCAAACTTAAGCAGAAAAAAACCCAGCACAGAACTGTGGAAATGAACAGCAGACGTTAATCTTAGTTGAAGAATTAATGGCAGTTGATAACTGCTGGGTGAGGAAGAGCTGATCATTTCAATGGAGGGACTCTTAAATAGGCTGACTAGAAACCAGCGGATGAAACTGCACTGAGGGACATCTGGAGACACTAACTTTACATGATAAGCCTTAACATAAATGACAGAATATATGGACTCCAGTGGGGGGGGTGCTATGAGAAAGTGCTAAAGGGGCAGGGATTATAAAGATGATTTTCAGTATGAAATACACAAAAATTCAATAAAAATTTTTAAAGGAAAAAAAAGATGATCCTGGATCATATCTCCTTGTACTAGTATGTCAGAAAGTGTTTAAAGAAGGATGGAGGCTTTTTAAAAGGACATAGGAGTCACCTTGACCATCTAAGACAATCTAAGACAATCTAAGTTTAAACAAAAGAATGATAGTAAAGAACTGTAATCCACTAGATAAAATAAGAACCCAAGTTTCCATGATAATTTAAATATATAAATAAATTCCAGACAAGAGAAGGTTCTTTCATATAATAGAAAGGTTACAATTAGAATTATAGTGAATGGCAAGTATAGGAAACCACCACTTGACATCACTATAATGTAACTGATTAAGGCAATAGTCATCAGTGGATGACTAGAGCCAGTCAGTGTTGTCCCATCAAGGCAGAGTACGATGGAATATCTTATCATGCTCTACATAGCAATAAAATAGCCTGGACATCCATCATTGTTCTTTAAAAATAGGATCTAGAGTCTATTGACTTTTCAAAAGTTTCTGTGTAGATTATGAAGGTCAGGAGCCTAGTATGGAGAGCTGAGAATGATAGTGCACACCTGTAACCTCAGTACTCGGGAGGTGGAGGCAGGAGGATCACCAGAAGTTTAAGTCCAGTCTAGGCTACAGTGAGACCCTGACTCAAAGAAAGAAAGGAAGAAAGAAAAATAAAAAATAAAAAGAGCTTAGTATTCAAGATATAGAGCATAGGAGGTATTTAAGTAATCTATTGCATACACCAACTGGTGGTGTTAGCATATGGGTGTTCTCATTTACATTTCAAAGGAATACTAATTTATCTTTAAAATTCTATTTTTAATAGAAAATCCATAATTGTATAAATTTATGGGGTACAATGTGATATTTTGGTATATAGATAGAGTTAGATGATTATGAATTACCAATTTTTGCATTGCATTATTTGACATTTCTTCTGTAAGTTATTCGAAAATACACGTGAACTATAAACACCTTGCTGTGTTAGTAGATCTCAAAACATATTCATATTCTTTCTATTTAACTGAAACTTTGTATTCTTTGACCAACAGCTCCCATCCCCCTCCCCACCATCTCACCAGTGTCTGGCAAGCAGCAATATAATCTTGATTACTATCAATTCAGCTTTTCAGATTCCACGGATGAGCAAGATTACGCAGCATTGCCTTTCTATGCCTGACATTTCATTTAGTATAAGTTCCCCTGGGTTTATCCACGTTTTCACAAGTTACAGAATTTTTATCTTTTGAAGGCTGAATCATATTTCATTTTGTATGTATCATCCTTTATTCATTCATTCATTAGTTGATGGGCACCTAGGTGGATTCCATATCTGCCTGTTGTGATTCGTGCTGCAATAAATATCAATGTGGAAGTGTCTCTATGGTATGTTGTCTTTGATTCCTTTAAATAACTATCTAGGAGCAGTATAGTTGGGACATGTGGTAGTTCTATTTTTAGTCTTTTGTGGAGCTGTTTTTCATTAAACCTGTAGTAATTTACCATGTACCATGGTTCATTTTCTTCTAGATCCTTGTCACTAGTTATGTTTCAACCTTCTGCTACTCGGTGTTCTAACCTGCCCCTAATGAACAGAGATGTTGAACATTTTTCATGACCCTGCTGGCCATCTGTATGTCTTCTTTTATCTGTTCTGATCCTTTTCCTTTTATTAGTGAGTTTAATGTCTTGTATATCTGCATATTAACCCTTTATCATATGTTAACTTTGGGGAGATTTTCTTCTGAATCGTAGACTGTATTTTTTTTTTCTTTTGTTGTTTCTTTTGCTTTTTAGATGGATGTGGTTCAGTTTGTCTATTTTTGCTTTTCTTTCCTGTTTATGTGGAGTCATATTAAAAAATATCATGGAGATTTCTTCCTGTGATTTTTTTCCTTAATAGCTTTATAGTTTCAGGCCTCGTGTTTAAGTCTCTCATCTATTTTGAGCTGACTTTGTATACAGTGGCAGATAAAGGTTCAATTTCACTTTTCTTTTTATGGATACCCAGTTTTCTCAACATCATTTAGTAAAGAGTGTGTTTTCCTCATTGTGTGTTCTTGACACCTTTGTTGAAAATCAATTGACTATAAATTCAAGGGTTGATTTCAGTTTCATATATCCTGTTTCATTGGTTTCTATATCTGTTTTTATGGAAGTAACATGGTAGGAGGTTTGTTTAGATATTAATTATGGTACACATATATAGTTTGATGAGAATTATTTAAAATAAATATGTATATTAAAGTATACATGATACCATAATATG
>NW_008327468.1:296461-300204 GCF_000622305.1 Nannospalax galili
CAAAAAATTGAGGATGCTTAAGTCCCTCTCATGAAATCAAGCAATATTTGCCCATAACTTGATCACATCCTGGAGTATACATTAAATCATCTCTAAATTACTTGTAATAATAATACCTAATACAATGTAAATTTTGTGTAGTTATTATACTGTATTGTGTAGAGAATAATGACAAAAGAGAGGCTATACATGTTCCAAAAACACACACAGTATTTTTTAGATTATTTTTAATTCCTCATTGGTTGAATCCTTGAATGTAGGGACCTCCACATATGGAGGACCAAGGATACTATATAGCCAAGCCAATTAACATGGTCATCATGTCACAGTTACCCTTCTTTACTTATTTGTTTTTGTGGTACATCTCATTTAGCATGAGTTCCACATACAGGACAGTTTTATTGACTGTAGTCCACATGGGCATTAGACCTCTGTACTTGTTCACCCTATGGATCTGCTACTTTGTGCCCTCTGACTTAGATCCCACTTCTTCTTTTCCTGCCCTTACTCTTGATAACTACTATTTTGTTTTCTATCTCTATATACTCGAATTTTTCTACTTTTTAGATTCCACATATAAATGCAATCACACAATATTTTCTCTGTGTGTCTGGCTTTTTTAATTTCCATATTCATCCATTCGGTAGCATATTATTCAGCCCCAAAACAATGGCATCTTTATCAGATTTTTGCTATTTTGATCACAATAATCTAAAACATGCTTCAGTGACAGAGAATGGTACTTCACCCAGCTTTGTTCTTTTTACCCTTGATTATTTTGGTTATCTGGGTTTTCCTTTGTTTTTTGTCTTGCTTTTTGTGGGTCTAAACAAAGTCAAGAGCTGCATTTTCCTGTTTCCGTGAAATATATTGATAGATACTGCAGTGAGTCTGTACACCACTTAGAGTCATATGGATATTTCAGCAATATCATGCCTCCTGTCTATCAATACAGGAGGTCTTTCTGTTTATTTTTGCTTTTGTTTAATTTCTCTCAGTGTTATATACAGAGAACGTTACAGATCTTTCACCTCCTTTGTTAAATTTACACTTATTATCTTACTTATTTGCTTTTGGTTGCTATCGAAATGGGATTCTTTTCTCAATTTCCTGTTTGAAATGCCTCATTACTTGTGTATAGAAACGTAACTTTTTTTTTTCACACGGGTTGTTGTTGTACTGTCCAGGCCCGTCTGGAACTCACAATCTTCCTGCTTTAGATAATGAGTGACGGGATTACACGTGTGTACCACTGCTCTTGACAACTACTGGATTTTTTACTATTGACTGCTAGAAACAAAATTAAGTTGGCAAATGAAGAGAACACCACTCAAATTAAGGTATCCCAGCAAGGCAGACTTTACTTCTTTGCAGAAGGGTATGTAGCCAGCAGAAGTTGGAGAGCAAGCATACACAACCGAAATGGCATTCTGCTTTTATCTTTAATGCAAGGGGCACTCTCCTGACCCTCATTGACTGAGGTTCAACCTCACTGTGTAGTCTATTGCCTAGTTTCAGGAACAGAACAAAAGGAAAGAGAAAAAAGATGCAAGAAAAAGGGGTGGGAAGGTTAACATTTAACCATTCCAGAAAATAGTGACGACTGAGATTATCAGGCATGTGGACATTCCAAGAAGTAGATTACATCTGACTGAACATTCATTTCTTAACAAAAAGTCTGGGGTGTGGTGGGTTGAAGGGAAACAGACACACAACTCCAAAACTTGTTTAATAGAAAAGATTAAATCTCTCACATTGACTTTGTGTCTTGCAACTTCACTGAATTTATCAGTTCTAGAAGCTTCTTGGCATAGTGTTATAGTTACCTGTGTGTGTAAGATTATGCCAATAACAAACACAGTTTGAAGCAACAAATATTTTGTAATATTTTGTAACTGAGGGTATTTGAAAATGGGTGGTAAAAATCATTGCAAAGACCATATAGTTGGCCCAAATAAACTAATTTATTTTTACTCTTAAGGTTGTTCAAGGATCTCTTCCTCATGGGTCACATGAGCTTAGGAGGAGCCCCAGGCTCCTTTCTTTTACTGGTTCCATCTATGTAAAGATAAGTCAAAGGTCTACTTGACTACGGCTGGCTTTACTTGGAAGCATGGAGGAAATGTTTCCTCTATGTAGATGGGACACTGGGTTCAAGTCCGTATGGTGGGGAATTCACGGCCTACTTTATAAAGAGGACAAGTGACTCACCACAGTTACAGGACATTTTGAGAGATGCTCCATAGTACCCTGGAACTTAGTCAACCTTGGAGGGCAAGGAGCAAAAACTGTCCTTTAAGTCCCTCTGACCAGATTAGTATAAGCCTCAAAGAATGGCTGTTAAACATCCAAGAAGGTTAGTTCCACCAGTCTGGTACTTTTAATTACCATGTGCTATGTAGATAAAGCTTAGGCAAAACCCAAATGTTCTCAGATAAACCTTGACTAGACATATATTTTGTTCCTTGAACTAGTTGTATGTATAATTTGTCAGTAGGTATAGCTCAGCATTATTTATCTCTCCCACTGTCTAACCCTTCCACCATGGTTTCCCCATTTAAAGTGCCCCCATTTTCCCATCTCTCCCTTAATAATACCCTTCTCCTATGGTCCCACCTCTCTTGAGCTCCTTCTTTCCCTTTATCCCCAAGGTTCCTTGCATAACCTTCCCTCCCCCCACCATTAAAATAACCCCACTTTTATCCATTTCTCCCTTAGTAACACCTGTTTTCTACTATTCTTCTCTTTCAGGTTCTTTCTTTTCCTTTACCTCCCTGGTTCCTTTTCATTATTCTGGTTCCTGTAGTTATGTCTGGATACATACTCACTTATAAGGATTTGGTGCTAGGATCCACATATGAGGGAGAACATACATCAAGTTTGTTTTTCTGAGTGTGTTACTTCACTTAGTATAACAGTTTCTAGTTCCATCCATTTACCTGCAAAGTTCATGATTAAACATCCAAAATGAAAGTATAACCAAAGATTAAAGGGATCAGTATATTTCTTTAAGAGTCCATGTATATAGGTAAAGGCTACATAACAAGAAACAAGGCCAGACAGGCGATACCTTCCACTGAGTTGTTGGCCAGGGTAGCCCAAGAGACTCCCAGACAATAACCCAGCATAGAATTAGGAAAATGAGCAGCAGACCCCAATCTTATGTAAAGGAATGTTGGGCACTGATTGCTGCTAGATGAGGAATAGCTGATCTTCCTAAAATAAGGGACTCTAGATAGGCTGACTAGACTCAATAAATGGACTGGCACTGGAGAATGGCTGGGGGCACTGACAACACAATGGACAGTAACAGGGGTGACATGGTATATGGGCTCCAGGGGCAGGGGAGGCTATGAGAGGGTGCCATTTGGGATGCACCTGCATCCCAAAGATGAATAAGATTGTTTGGGATGTTCTGTATGAAATATACACAAAAAATCAATAAATTTTAAAAATGACTTATATTTGAGGAAGAAACATAAAAATTTGCTTCATTTAACCGGTAGATATGAAAAACATTACCATTGAAATCTACCTGACGACTTTATATCCATGCTCAGGTGCCAAGGATCCCAGAAAGTAACCGACTACAGCTAGAAATAATCAGATACACAGAGATTAGAGACACATGTTCAAACATCTAAGTGTTATTTGTATTAAAAATGAGTTTTTCTGTATGAAACAGTATATTTTAATAATGAAATGGAGATCTTTTTCAAAGTTTAAAACCTCATTTAATTTTA
>NW_008327468.1:300262-383681 GCF_000622305.1 Nannospalax galili
AATTACAGCCAATTTTGAAAGAGATGCACCTTTGCTCTGGAAACTGTTATTGACTATATAAATGTTGTTGTAATGAAATGATTCTACTAATTATGTAGTTCTTAAATAAATTTTTAAAAATAAAAAAGTCATTGAAAAGAACTATTTCATTGTAATTTGCTAACAGCTCTGATGATGGCCCCAAATAAGCCACATTTCCTGTTCTTGTTTTGTGTAGTTCTTTCCACAGTGATCCTAGGCTCCATCATAGGTCTTCCTTTGGGCTATAGGACATTGTCATGCTTGAAACTGGCGGAAGCTTGATAAGCATATGGATACTGATGCTTTGTTGCTTGGAATGCTCTAGTTAGTCAACCAAGGCCCATGGCAGAAGTCTATCTCAAGGTCATCATGTTCTTGGGAACCTGAAGCTAGTCATATGGAGCAGCCATATGAGGAAGTGAAGTTTTTTTGTTATAATAAACAGGATAATTACCTACAGAAGATGTCCATGTCCTAATCTCTGAAACTGGGGATATATGTTACATGTAACATTATATATTATGCTAATAACGTGTTAATTTTGTGAGCATCGTCACTGTTCTACTAGGAGCAAAAATACATATACAAGTAACAAGTTATGAAACATGAATTAAATACTGCTGATGATTTTTATATGATTAAATGTTCAAATGTGTATATTTAAGATCGGTATTATACAATATAAACATAAATATGAATATTCATAGAAATGATTTAAATTTATGGTTGGGCATGGATTTCAGTGGTTGAGCATGTGCAAGATCTTGAGTTCAATCTATAGTGCTGCAAAATTAAAAATAAATAAAATTACATTTTTTCTTTACTTAGACTGATACTGAATAGTAAAACACATCATGGAAATTCAAGTGACAGACCACATAAGAAAAGAGTTATATTTTAGTACTTTTAATGTTGTTACCTCCTCAACCCTATACAGAGTTTTTGAAAATTATGTATCATAACTTGAAGTAACATAATTAAGGTTATGGATAAAATTGTTTGGTAATCAACTGATATTGAGATGGAGAGATAACCCCTAGATGACCGCTCCCCAAATCACAAGAGTTCTTAGGATAGAGGCAAGATAGCCAATGATGAGAGCTAAAGTGATACCTTCAGCTGGATTTCAAGATGGAAGGGAGCTGCAAGCCAAGGATACAGAGTGTCTAGAAACTGATAAAAGCACACAAAAATATTGTCCTTTGCAGAAATGATGATATCTGCTTGTCTTTTCAAAAATATTTCATTTATTTTTTTTATTTTTTATATGTATAAGGATATTGCTTGCATGTATGTAATTTCATTTGTGTGGTCCAATGCCCACGGAAGTCAGAAGGGGGTGTTGGATCCACTGAAACTAGAGTTAAGGATGGTTGTTAACCACCATGTCAGTGCTGGGAAACGAACCCACGTCCTCTGTAAGAACAGCTAGTGCTCTTATTAACTGAGCCATCTCTCTACCAGCCCCCACTTACCTTTTAAACTGGTGATACCCGTGTCTGATTTCTGATCTCCAAAACTTATGAAAAGATGCAATGGTGTTGATGTAAGCCAGTGTTTGTGGTCATTTGTTATCCCATGATTAGAAATTTAATACAACAGGCAGTAAGTCTAGTCCAGCTGTGAGCTAAATATAGTTGAGAACACAGACATCGGAAAACTACCCAATCAATATACAGAGTCTGGAGAACTAATACATGGTTGTTGTCATAGTGGAACTTTTCTGATGAAAATTAATGCACATTTATCTAAGTTTTAGACCTTTTCATTGCAAATAATAGAAAAATATATGAGCTGGGTCAAAATTAAGACTGTTTGAGAATTATTATTATAACAGTACAAAACTGTCTCAGAAACTATGAAATGAAGTTAGACTATAGGGATGTCTGACGGTCTAAAAAGCCATCAGAAACTCAGCAGTGACTAGGGCGTGGCTCAGTTGTAGAGTGCTTTGTAAGAAATAGGGCCTGTTTCCCTTCCCAGCAAAATAAAAGAACAGGCAGCAAAGGAAGGCTTCTCTGCCTCTTTAGGGCAGCTTGCACTCTTAAATCTGCTGTATTCATATTGTATTGATTTATTCTCTCCCTTTCTCTCTCTCCCCCCTCCTCCTTCCCTCCCTCCCTCATCCATCCCTCCCTCCCTCCTTCTCTCCCTCCTTCTTTTTTAGGATTTTATGGTTTCATGATCAAACAGTCCAGTCTTCTAGTTTGCCGTCTTGCCTCATGACATACTGACAAGTATGTGTGAATCTCAATTGTAATTTCCTTGAAGAAACAAAGTAGTCTAAGTCCAGTGTGGTTATGCACACCTATAATCCCAGCTACTTGGGATGCTGAGATGAGAGGCTCATGGGTTTGAACCCAGCCCGGACAACAGCATGAGTTCCTACCAAAAGGAAGGAAGGGAGGAAAGGAAGACAGGATAGAGTACTCCAAGTAGGTAAAAAATTAGTAATGGCCAGGAGGGCATGTCAGCTAGCATAGACATGAACACATCAGAAACCATGTGTTTATGTACATCTGAGTAAGCAATGGTACATGCCGGCATTTTTGAGGCAGGTAGACATGCTAGTGGTATTCTTACAACCCAGTTCTTCTAGTTAATAATCTGTTCCGTCTTGATGTGATCACTTTGAAGAAACTCTGAAGAGGACAGGTGACCCCAGTTGTCAAAGCCTGCAATTCTGGGATTGTGGAGCCATATGATTGTCCTCAAAGAGCATGAGTGCTCACATGAGTTTGTGAGATACTCTTCTGGAATTCCCACTGCCTACTGGACTATTAGGAGCCTGAAAGTTCAAGGAAGTGCTGTGTGGTGTGGGTGGTGATGGAATACACAGCACATTGAGCTCAATCTGCCTCTAGAAAACATTTTCCTTTGTGCTTTCTCACCTTTCCCGAGACATGCCTCCATTTGAAAAATCTAAAGCCCTATGCCCACCCTCTCAATTGTGTTTATATCTTCAAAGTGAATTAACTATTGTGAGTATAATTGAATGTGCAACTAAAATACTTCTGAGTCATTTTGAAATAAACATGCCTCCAGGAGTTTCTGACACGTATCTCTAGGAAAAGGAAATGTTCCTGTTCTATACTTATTTTATATTGCTCCTGGTTGAGAATTACTTATTTCAATCATAAAACAGTCCCTTCTGTGGTTACTTGTAATAACTTTAATTATTATTAAAGCAACATTTTTAGAGTCTAAGAAATGACCTTCCAGTGAAGATTCATGAGGATACGTTTACTAGCAGTGAAAAAATAGCTTAGGGCCACTTTATTTTATTAAATTGCCTTTGTATCAGACGTTTTTATATTTGCTGTTAAAAACGTTAGCTATTTTATATGTGCCCACATACTGTGTCATACGTTCTGAAGTATGTAGAAAATGCAATTTGTACAAATGAATACAATCTCCAACTCCGCAGATAGCTGATCTATACATAGCTGGGATAATCAGTTTTCCTATTGTGGTGCTCCTGCCTACAAACCCAGTGGTATTCAAAAGCCACATTATGTCATTATGGCTCTTACATCTCATCGTTCATTCAGAATTGGGTTTACGAAGACTGTGCATCGTTGTCTTGAGCATTATCAAAGAAGGTCTTCACAAATCAAATTTCCCTTCAAATAATCAGTTATTTTCAGCAAATATCCTGAGAAGGTTGCTGTATAAAAATCTTCTTCTTGGAGCAATTAAAATAAGAATGGATTAAGGGTTTTATTTTTTTGGAAAGGTCTAGAAAAGCATTTTCTAAAATGTGTTCAGTCTTATGTTATCAGATATCATATGGAGGGCATGTGATGAGGATCCTTGTTGAAACAAACATAAAAAGCTTTACTGCAAGACTATTGTATTAGGGGTCAAAGTTCTCTACATAAACATGACAGATGTATATGGAGAGAGAGAGAGAGAGAGAGAGAGAGAGAGAGAGAGAGAGAGAGAGAGAGAATATCACATAGTTACGGATGCTGAGAAGTCCCACAATCTGACAATTGCAAGGTAACAATGGGGTGAATTCCTCCTTCTTCAGCCTTCTATTTAGGCCACTTGTGGGCAGGGATTAGATGAAGTCCATCCATGTTTGTGAGGGCCATTCATTATACTGAGTTCCTGCACTGAAATGCTAATTAGATCTGCAGTAGCCCAGTAGACATACTTAGAAACAATTATTAATTTGGGTACCCTGGGGCCCAGTGAAGACAGCATGTATAATTTAACACAATAACCATTCAGAGCCTTTAATATACTGATGCAGAGGTATATACAAGAAAAAGGATGTGTGGACACTGCTTCAAAATAAGTTGGAGAGCTGGACATGGGAACACATGACTATAATTTCAGTGCACAGAAGGATGAAAACAGGAGGATAATTTGTACAAATGAATACAGTCTCAGACTTCATAGCTATCTGATTTATACATAGCTGGTCAAGGTCAGCCTGTGCTACATAGCAAGATGCTATCTCTAAAGACTCAAACCAAATGGATCACAAAGTACTTTATTGAAGATGCCATTTGGGAAGCTATAATTCCTTGCAATGTGTTTTTGAAGAAATTTATTTATTGTTGCTTTTTTGTAGCATTGAGATGAAATTCACATCATATATTTAAACATTTTAATCTAACCATTCAGTGGTATTTAGTATATTCACAATATTGTATAACCACTACATAGATCTAGTTCCCAAACATTTTCAGCACCCCAGAATAAAACATTGTACCCACTAAGAAACTGCATTTTACCTCCCTCAAGCCCCTGGGAACCACCAATCTGCTTCTGTCTCTATGGATTTAGTATATAGTTTACAAAAAAATGACTTTATTTTTCAGAGTAGTTTTACTTTCAAAGAAAAACAGAGTGGAAAGTACAGAGTGTTCTCGCCTACTCCATCCTCCCCACTACACACATACCACCTCCTCCACTATCAACATCCAGCATCAGAGTGGTACGTTTGTTACAACCCTGTGTTGGGTTTTTAATGGTACATTTTTAAAGGCTCTTCAAAGCCTTTGTTTTCATAACTGAGACAGTTTATGTAGGCAGAGCATGCATGGAAAATGTCTACAGAATTGTTCTATAATTCAACTTTTTTAATGCTATTGTCTTCTATCTCTCAAGTGATGTCACATGAACTTTTCCCCCACTCTTCTACTTCATAGCATTTTTCTTCATGGCTGTCTTGAAGGACTGAATGGGCTATTTCTTTTTAGGTGCTCAGAGAAACTTGTGGAGTGGCCTCTCATCTTGCAGAGGTTCACATTATGACTTTCATGAAAGTAGAAGGAATACTCAACATATATTACCTCTCCTACCTCCCTCGAACATGAAATCTAATTCTTGGGCAAAATAACGTAACTGTGTGTTGGAAAGAAGGGAGAATAACTTTGTGCATATGTACTTCTGTGTGTGTGTACTTATGTGTGTGCACCCACATGCACATACCATGGTACACATGCCAGTGTCAGAGGACAGCTTATTGGAGTTAGTTCTCTCCTTCTACCATGTAGGTTCCAGTGATCAAATTCAGGTTATCAGGCTCTATAGCAAGCACTCTCGCCTGCTGAGCTATATTGCTGACCCAGAACAGCTACTCTTAAAATTTTTTATTTATTTACTTATTTTTATTTTATGTGTGTGTTTTGCCTGCATATAGTTTACCCATGCATGCAACGCTTGCAGAGACCAGAAGAGAGCACCAGATACCCTGGAACTGGAGTTATGGATGGTGGTTAGTTGCCATATGGATGTTGGGAACTGAAGCCCAGGCCTCTATAAGACAGCTAGTGCTCTTAACTGCTAAGCTTACTCTGCAGTCCCAACATCTGTCTTTTAAATGTAGTCTTCTTTGTTAATCAGGTTTTCATCACTGAGATAAAATACTTGAAATAATCAGCAAAAGGAAGAAAGTTTTGTCTCAAAGTTTCAGAAACTTTCATCATGGCTGTATGGCCCTATTGTTTTGGATCTATAATGGCACAGTACATCTTGATGGAGCTTATGACAGAGTCCTATTTACATCATAGTGGGCAGGAAATAAAAAAGAGTCCCACAGTCCTTTCTAAGAGCATATCTTCCAATGACTTAACTTCCCCCCACTAGGCCCCACCTCCTAAAAGTTCTACCTCCTCTCAGTAGCATTGTGGAGTGGGAACCAAGGCTTTAACATATTGGGGGACAGTCCATATCCAAACTGTAACACCCTTTAGGTGGAATATAAAACATCAGGTCATCATTTTAATTTGTTAGCCAATAACTTATAATTTTAAATTAACTGATCACTCATTAGTTCTTCAATGATTAGTGTAAGAGATATGCAAGCAAGATACCTTACTACATAGAATGTAAAGTTTCTTGAGTGTAAGCCAAAATACTCAAACCATGCAATTTACATACATTTTTCTACTACATATTTACAGAACTTTTTATTATTTATTGTTTAAGTGTATGAGTGTATTGCCTGCATGTGTGTAAGTTCACCCATGTCACATAATGCCCCTGGAGGTCAGAAGAGGGTGTCAGACCCCCTACAACTGGAGTTACAGATGGTTGTTAACTGCCATATTAGTGCTGGGAATTGAATCAGGGCCTCTGCAAGAGCAGTCAGTGCCCTTAACCTCTAAGCCATCTCTCCAGCCCCTCCAAAATGTTTTCTACATCTACTTATCTCTGCCTACCATCTTGCTTGCTGAAAAACTTAGTTCTAGTTAGCTTCAATAACTTTAGCAAACATAAGATTTCCTTGGTTATTTCAAAGCCTTGCCTCCCCACCCTCTCTCTGGGGTGGAAGTCATGTTCTTGTGGGGTTAGTATGAAGCAAGTTTTAGGAAAAAGCTTCAGCAGAGGAGCCATTGTGAACTTACCCCCACTGACTCCTGCACAGCATTGGGACGTGTGCTAATTCACATCTGCTCAGGCATTTCCATGTGATCTCTGCTCCATGGTCTTTGCTGATCAGTCTGTTCTATCACTGTTATCTGAACTCACAATACTGGTGTTATTCTCTTTGCTACACCCATGCTTGGAAAGACATGGGGTTGCTTCTTTGGCCATGTGGGGAGGCATAGAGACTCCATCTGGGTCCCACTCAGATCATTCTGCTTAGATATCCCCAACATTCATGAGCCATTTTCACTGGCCTCTCCTCATTCCTACAGAAGAAATCATAGGGAGATGGCTTACTGGAGTTTCCATCAACTGTAATGGGAACACAGGTATCCTCCTTTTCTCCCACACCCTGTAGAAACCCTTTCCCTGCTTTCACACTTCTTCCTTCTGTCCAGCCCAACTCATTGTCATCGTCTCTTCAAGCACAGAGTATACTCCAAGATTTGCTTCAGCACAAACTACATTAAGCCTGGCGTTCCCTTCCATTTTATAATTGAATAAAGACCACACTGCAGAATTCAAGTCCCCTGGCTCTAAAACTATTGAATCCACCATGATTTTACAGAGTGCCTTTTCTTTTTTCTACCGTAATAGTTCTTTCTTCTCTGAGTTGATGTGATGTGCATACGAAGAAGGACAAAAGGAAGGTGCCTCAGGTTATTTCTCAATTTGTTTTTCCCTCCCTCCATCCCTCTCTCCCTTCCTTCTTCGGAAAAGGAATATAAGAATTAACTAAAATATGAATCTGCATTATAAAAGATATCAAGGAGTAGTGGTTGACTATTGATCAAAATGGTGTAAATACTGTGCAGTCATTGACAGATGAAATCAATGTAGAATGATTTCAGAAATTTTCAAAGAGGAAGGACCATTGATTGACTTATAACATGGTAACTGGTTGAAAAAAATCTAATGAATTCCACATTGAACCATGTGAGAATACACAAGGTGTGCCTACTGAGAGGATGATTGTAACTGTAAAAAGATTGCTGCAGTAGCATGCTAATACAACAGTTTCGGAGAAAGATTTTCAGGAGGACATGTCCAACTGTATTAGAAACTCCAGGAAAGTGGAACTGAAGAGGTGAATCAGAGGGTAAGAGCACTTGCACAGTCCTGAAGACATGAGTTTGGATCCCTGTAAAAAGCTGGACATGACAATGCATGCACCCTTAATGCCAAAACTGTGGAGTGTGGAGACAGAATAATCTCTGGAGTTGGCTAAAGCTCCAAGCCAAAAAACAAACAAAAAAAAAAACAGTGAGCTCTAGGATCTGGCCTCCACATGTATCAGCATACAGAGGGAGAGAGAGAGAGAGAGAGAGAGAGAGAGAGAGAGAGAGAGAGAGAGAGTAACAATAGAGGAAAAACTATTGTGTTACTTGGAAAGTATCCACATATTGGTGTTGGAAGTATGTTATAGTTTGGATCTGGAATGTTCCCCAAAGGCTTGTGTGTTAAAGGCTTGGGATCAAAGCACTGTTCACAGATGGTTGGATTATGAGGGCTTTAATCAAATCAACTGATTAATTCATTGGTGCCTTCATAGCTGAATAGAGTGTTGGGAAGGGGTAGAAACTGTAAGAGTTTCAGATGGTTGTTAGCCACCATGTGGGCCCTGGGAACAAACCTGGATCCTCTAGAAGAGCAGTAAGTGCTCTTAACTACTAAGCCATTTCTCCAGCTTAAATATTTCTTTAAATTTTTTTCCTGGTGTTTTGTCATAGTGAAAGAAGATAACTGATCCAAAGGGCATCCACTAATATCTACACATATTTCAAAGCTTATTGTCTTCCCAACAGAGCTGACATAGAGTATGATGGGGAAAAAGTGTTTAAAAAAATTACAGGGAATGAGTGCTACAAGGTTCACCCTTACTAAAATTAAGACTTTTCTGTCTCTTTCTCTCTCTCTCTCTCTCTCTCTCCCTCTCTCTCTCTCTCTCTCTGGTATATATGTGTGTGGTGCTAGAGATTGACTCCAAGGTCTCATCAATACCAGGCTTTACCACTGACCCATGAAGAATAAATAATCCAGTTAATAAGTGGGCAAAAGAACTGAACTGATATTTTCAGAAGATGGAATACAAATGGCCAATAAATACATTACCAGACTTTGGATTCATGTACCTGTGGCTGAAGAGAGTTTTTATTTTTTCTGTAATGAGGAAAGCATTAAGAAATAAAACTAATAATGAGTGATACAGCCCAAATCCCATCCTGAGGATTCAGTACCTTTCACTGCATCTGTTCCAATGCAATTTATAGATAAGTCAGATTGAGTTCTGATATGCCACCAGTGTGGCAATTTCAGAGGATCCCAATATCTCTTCAGTGGCCCTATGTAACCTTGCTTGCGTATTGATTTTTAGAACTAGCTGGGTTTTCTCAACTCAAACTGCAAACCTGCTGGTGCTTCCCTGGGGTTTGCTTGCTACTCTTTGCAGGCTGTTCCTTCTCATGCTTCAAGTCACAATTTAAAGTATTTCCCCTGGTAGCCGTTTCTGAGTTCCCCATCTGTATGCTTCACAGTTTGTAATTACATATTTATCTGTTTATTTGTTCCTTATCCCTTTAATGGCAGGTACATTAATGTGCTCTGGCCACTGCAACATAAAAACACAGATAGTAATTTCCTCACAGTTCTGAAAGCTAGAAGCCTGAAAGATGGCCTTCAAGTCAATCAGAAATCCATTGGTTACCCCCATAACATCCATGCCACTATTGTACCCATAAGCATCTCTTGCCATACCAGTCATTATTGTAACCCTCAGGGTTCCCAGATGAATAAGGCTGTTGACACCTTTGTCCCAGCAGCCTGCATAGTGATTACAGCTGCTGTGTTCATGAGTGTGATAGCCATATCATGTACAGAAGACAGCATTTCACAACACTCCTCTCCATCCTCCCACTTTTACATTCTTTCAGCCTCTTCTGTAATGTTCCCTGAGCCTTGGCAGTGGTGAGTTAGTAATATAGATGTCTTGTCTAGGGATGATCACTCACTCTCTTACTCTCAGCATTTTGACCAGTTCTACATCTATCCATTGACTGCTGCCCACTACAAAAAGAAGCTTCTCTGACCAAGAAGGTTGAGAGCAGCCCATGTCTATGAATATTAATATAGATATTTAGCAGGCAATCTAACATCTGAGACCACTGGAAGGTTTCCCGTGCTCCAGTGGTTGGCCCCCACACCCATGCACATATGGGCAGCATTAACTAGACTTACTGGGTTATCAAAAATAAAGGCACAAAATTGGGAGTGAAGTGTGTTGGGGAAGATTGGGTGAGGCAAAAGGGGAAAAGGGAGAGAGGAAGATGTGGTTCTATTAAATTGTATTTATGTATGAAATTCTCAAAACTAAATGGTTTTTTAAAGTTAGATTTTAAAGGGATAGATACGGCTCAGGGACTAGGGACTTGCAGAGGACTGAGGTTCAGTTCTCAGCACCCACATGGTGGCTAACTATCCAGTTCCAGGGGATCTGTCACCCTCTTCTGGCCTCCCTTGACAATGCATATATATGATAGTCACATACACGCAAGCAAAACACCCATACATATTAAAAAAAGAAATGAATAAAATGTGCTACATTTATAAGGCAAACTAAGAAGAATTAATACATTAGCAGTGATGTGTTTTCCTATCAAGATATAGTGCATCTATCACAAACATTGTTTTATTTTAGTATTGCTGTTTGATTTTCTTTGTACAGTGGTGCCCATTTCTTTCTTTCTTTTTTTTTTTTCTGGTCTTTTTGAGACAGGGTCTCCTTCTGGCCCCAGCTGGCCTGGAACTCACTTTGTAGACCAGGCTGGCCTTGAACGCATAGAGATCCTCAGGCTTCTGCCTCCGGAGTGCTGGAACTAAAGGCGTGTACCACCATGCCCTGCCCATTTCTTAAAATCATTAGTAAAGGGAGGGAGTAGGCATGGATTTGATCAAAACACTGTATATACATGTATGACATTCTCAATAAAGCTTTTTGAAAAGTTAAAAAAAATCATTGGTAAATTGAATCTTTTTGTTCATTTTGTGATTGAAATAATGTTTAATTTGAGTGTGTATTAATTGTGTAAAATAATGAGATTCATTGTGATATTTACATACATGCATATAAAGTACTTTGATCATATTCACTCCTCATTTCTATTCTGTGCCCCACATCTGCCATTCCCTTCTCTTCTCTAACAATCTCCCTTCTACTTTCATGTTTGTGTTTTCCTAGATTCTGCATGTGAGGAAAAACTTGCAATAGTTGTTCTTCTGATTCTGGCTTATATTTTCAAATAGTGTTTGTGTGTGTGTCTGTGTCTGTGTGTGTGTCTGTGTGTGTCTGTGTGTGTCTGTCTTACAAACAGTCTATATGTGCACATGCCTGTGTACACATGTGTATTTGTGCTGTGCACACACATGGAGATCAAAGAATATCTTTATGAAATAAATTCCCCCCTTCCACCTTTGCATGGTATGATTGATAATCTTGGCTATTAACTTGACTGGCTCTGGCATGAACTAAATTGCAAGCTGCTGGGCAGTCCCTTGAGGGACTTTTTCTTTTTTCCTTTTGTTTCTGAGACAGTCTCAGTATGTAGCCCTGGCTGGCCTGGAACTGGCTGTGTAGGCCAAGCCAGACTCAAATTCACAGAGATCTACTTGCCTCTGCTACCTATGTCCTGGGATTAAAGCTGTGTGCCACCACGCCTTGCATTTATATTTATTTAATTGTATGGATGTATGGGTTTCTGTATACATAACTGCAGGTGCCCACAAAGGCCAGAGGTATTGGATCCCCCTGAAGCTGGACTTACAGGTAGTTTTGAGTTGTAGACGCTAAGAATTGAACTCAGGTCCTCTGAAAGAGCAGTATGAGCCATCTCCCTAGCCCTGAAGGACTTTATCAGATGTTTTTGAAGCAGGATCTTAACTGCTGAGCCATCTCTCTAGCCCTAAGGGACTTTCTTGATCAGATTACTTGAAGTGGGAAGACTCACCCTAATGTGGGCTGCACCTTCTTGTGGCAGCCCAATAAAAGGACATGGAAGAAAGAAACTTTGCTTCTTGCCTGCTTGCCTTCTCTCTTGCTGGCAAGTTCATCTTTCCCGTTGCTTCTGCACCTCTTCACTGATACTAGAACCAGCATCTTCAGGCTTCCATGGTAGAGTGAAGACCAGCAGCTCTCCAGAAATCCTCCAGGCCTTCAGCACCAGATTGGGACTGCTGAGACATCATCCAACTCGTAGACTGAGCAACAACTACATTAACAGCCTCTCCAGTGTCAGACAGCCATTTTTGGATTATCCAGATCATATCATGTAAGCCAATATAACAAATTTCATATATATATATATATATATGTATATACATATATATATTCACTTTTATCAGTTCTGTTTCTTTAGAGAAGTTTTATTAATACACTTGGGTTCCAGGGATCACATTCAGGTCATCAGGTTTGTCCAACAAGTACTTTTGTTCACTAAGCTATCTCTCCAGCCCTCAGTCTGGCAATATTTTGTTTGCTATAGTGATCTCCAATTCCATCCATTTTCCTTAAAATGATATGTTTGCATTTTTCTTTATGGCTGAATAAAATTCTGCTGTATATGAATACCACATTTTCTTCTTCCATTCTCATGTTGTTGAACACCTAGGTTCATTCTATAACTTAGATATTGCAAATATTGTTAAAATCTTAGATACTGTAAATATTTTTTAAATGAGAGTTATAAGCTAGTACCTCAGTAATGTGTCTACTGAGATTTCTTCAGGCATATAGTAGTTGTATTTTCAATTTGTGATTTTCAAAGACGCTATACTAAGTTACATTCCCAACAGCAGTGTATGAGACATCCTTTATCCCTGGCACTTGTCATTTACGTTCTCAATGACTGCCATTCTCTGAGTAGGGTGAGATGGAATTTCAATGTAGTTTCAATTTACATTTTCCTGATGGCTCAAACTGTTGATCAAATTTTCATGTATTTATTGGGTATTTGTACTCCATCCTTTGAAAAGTGTTCCGTTCCTCTGTCCATGTATTACTTGGATCATTCATTTAGTGTTTCATTTTTTGGAGTTCTTTATGCTTTCTGGGCCAAAATCCCCTGTCAGATGAATAACTGGCAAAGAATTTCTCCCATTCTATGGGCTGCCTTTTCACTCTGCTGTTTCCTTTGCTGTGCAGAAGCTTTTTAATCTCATGCAATCCCATTTGTCAATTCTTGCTATTATTTCCTGGGCTATTGGAGTCCTATTCAGAAAATCATTGCCCATGCCGATATCTTGAGGTATTTTCCCCTATGCTCCCTCTAGTAGTTTCAAAGTGCCAAATCTTGCATTAAGGCCTTTGATTTGTTTTAAATTTATTTTTCTGCAGGATGAAATGTAAGAGTCTAAATTTAGTCTTTCACATGGGAATATCCAGCACCAATTGAGCATTATTTGTTGAAAAGGCAGAGGCTTTTTCTCCAATGTATGTTATGTGTTTGGTATCTTCGTGGAAAAAAATAATGCATCTCTTCGTATTATTGTATAGTACACTAAGCCTGTACTTAGTCTGTACATAGACAAGCAGCTCCATGACAACTAGTGAAAGATGGACAGCATATATGACAGTGGTCCTATAAAACAATTTCACCAAGTGACAATGTAGTCATCTGAGTTTGTTGTATGTACAGGCTATAATATTTTCACAATTACAAAGTCAGCTAATGATACACCTCTCTACACATATTCCCATTGTTAAGCACTGCATAACTGTGATAGTATAAACATAGCTGATGCTGTAGTACAATACAAATACACATACACATGAACTCCACTGTGGGTCATGCAGATCTCTGAGACAATTGTCTTCTACTCAGAGATTCAGTGGGCTAGGTGCTTCCGTGTTGTATTGTCATAATCCTCATCTGAGGCCTCCAGATTACCCAAGTATGAGAAGACACAGAGAGTTGGCCTAGACTCTTAAATATTTTGACCTAGAAGTGACACTTTTTCTGCCCATGACAAGAACTATTCAATTGTCATGTCAGCAATGAAGTCACTGAACAATGTGGAAGAGCACATGAATGTTGAATGAGTAGCATTATTTTTCCAGAAATCACATAGATATCCTCATCTACATAGTGATACTGACAGATTTTAGGATTTAATATATATTAAAATTTAGGGTTTGTCTCAGCACACGGGAAGTGGAATCTCATCAGAAGGATTAGGATTTCAAGATCATGATCATCTACAGCCTGGGATAAATGAGAGTGTTTCTAAAAACAAAACAAAATCAGAGTGTTTTTTATTGAGTCAGGAGCAGGAAATAACCTAAAACAAGGAAGAAGCGTCCTGAATGATTCCCAACTTAATTAAATTAGTTAATTAATCTATGTATTTATTTGGAGCTTGGGCCTTGCACATGCTAAGAATGAGCTCTACCACTGAGCTATTCTCCCAGCCTCCAAGTTCATATTTTATATGGTTAGACACTTTTATTTGTTGTGTCATCATTTCTACCAAGAAAGACATTTTAGTTCCCGATGAAGTATTAGGAATCATGATTTAATGTCTACTTCATCTAGCTTAGTCTATAACCAATTCTTAGACCTATACCCAAAAGCCAATGGCACTTTCAAATTTCCTTGAGGACTTTTCTCTCAGAGTCCTTGCTCCCTCACTGAAATACTGCTCCATGAAACAGATTTGAAGCAGAAAATATATATACAGTTTGGTAGAAAGTCCTAAATAATTTAAGAGTTTATCAGCTTTGGGAGAGTAAAATACAGCTCTATGAAAATATCGCATCAAGTAAGAAGTCTTTCTCAAAAAGTTTGGTAGAGTTGTGCGACTGTAGTTGAAATATCTAAAACAGTAAGCAAAGTATGGACTTTGTCAATTTTGTGTTTAGTTGACACACCATTCTCCTCAGCGGAGGGAGAAAAACTTGTGCTTTTAATATCTATGTGTTTATCAGCATTGATACCTGTGTCTGTAGAAATGTTCTCCCATTGTCCTGCCACCTAACCCTTCCGTCTTTCTTAGGCCTACTTTGTGCAGTAAGTCACAGGTATCGTTCTGAGATTACATTGTTCTTTCATGTTTCTTCTTTTCTGACTGGAATGGAAGTAGACCCTAGGACTGCTTAAGACTTTTAAATATTGATTTACACAACCTGAGTAAGGTGTATTAGTTGCTTTTCTGTTGCTGTGATAGAAACACTAAAGTAACTTATAGGAGGAAGAGTTTAGTTGAGCTTATGGTTCCAGGGGAATTACAGTCCTCATGGCCGGGAGGCATGGTGGCAGGAGGTGACTGGAAGAGGAGTGGAAGGTAAGCTCTCACATCTTCAAGCAGGCACAGGAACTCAAGATCAGGCAAGACTTAAGAGCTTTCTAAGCCCACCCTCAGTGACTGCTTCCTCCAGCATGGCCACACCTTCTAAGACCTCCCAAAACATCGTCACCAACTGGGGACAAAACGTCCAAATACTTAGAGCCTATGGGGGACATTCTCATTCAAACCATCACATATGGGTCAGTTTGTTTCCCTTTTCTCTTTAATAGTTGTTCTAAAGATGTTTCAATTTCATGCTGATGGCTCTTAGATTTATATCTGCAGTCCACATCTCTTCCCTGAACCCTCTAGTTTCCTCCACTTCTCTACTTGACTCTGTGTGTGTGTGTGTGTGTGTGTGTGTGTGTGTGTGTGTGTGAGGTATCTTCCATAAGTCATCTTTCTATTTGAATTAGGTCTTTCTATGTAGCCCAGGATGTGTTGAACCCACTACCTATGGTGCATAGGCCAGGTTGGCCTTGAATATGTAATCCTGTTGCCTCAGCTTCCCAAGTGCTGGATTACAGGTGTGCACCACATTGCTTGCCCCATGAAAACTCTCAATTTCACCTCCATGGTTAAGGCACACTTCTTAACCTTTTATTCCTTGGGGAAAAGGTGATTTAATCAGTCAATCAGGATAAAAGCCTGTACATCTTTGATTCCCTTTTCCTTCCTCAAATATCATAAAACTAATCCATCAACAAGTTCTTAGGAGTCTACACCCAGAGTATTTCCAGAATCCAACAATATTTCACCACTCCACCACTACTGACCCAATCCAAGTTTTCACTAAGAGGTAAGTGTTAATTTGTCCATGAATTATCCCATGCAGAGAGGAAATTGGCCTCCTGCTAATCTCCATAGAAACTAGCCCAGACCAGTATTTAAGGAAATCAATCTTGGTCAGCCATGAGGCTTGGATCTCAGCCCTCCAAACAAGACAGGGATAGGAATTGGTGCTTCTCCAATTATAATCACTGATGTGGTAAATCCTGTTGTTAGATTTCTAAATCACATAGCTGCAACATGAGCTTGGCTCCTTTCACTTCCACAGCATTTGGAGAGGAACTGTCAGGATTAGGATGGGACAGGGTTCTGCTAGACCATAGTGTTGTTTTCTAGTTCTTAATTAGACCAGAGGAGACACTGGCAGAATAGGAATGGAGTCTGATGTCACTGAATCCCTGAATCATACTCCTTTTTCTTTTATTCTCTGATGCTGGGGATGGAACCCAGTGCTTCAGGACATGCTATGTAAGCATTCTACCATCAAGTTTCACCCCCAACCCTCTGAATCATGCATGTTCTTATTACATCTTGGACCTTTATCATATCAGAGAAGATCCTAGTTTTTCCTTCATGATTTAGCACAAGAGCCCCATATCCCAAAATTCTTTCTCTTGCACATCTCACATCCAGTATAAAGCTTTTTCAGACTGTGTAAAGAGGGATGGAGAATTCACATAGATGTTGTGAGCATTGTTTCAGCAGATTTGGTCTATTAGCTATCAGAACGTCTGTTTTTATTGCACAATAGATGTTCTATTGTGTCTGAGTCAGAGCTCCTGACTGTGCCCCCACATCCACTGTACTTACACCCTCATCTTTCCTATTTTGCTTAAATGGAAACACTGTTTCTTCATACCAAAAAGTTAACTACCATCTTCAATATCCATTCTCCCAAAGTATAAATTCAATCCATCAGTGACTTCTACAAGGACTCCACTTTCAAACTATAACCAGAATTTTAACATGTTTCTTTGCATTGACTTCCTAACTAGACTGCATAAACAGTCACTTCATGTCGTTCTCTAAATCATTTCTCCCGAGGGGCTTCCTGTCACATTAGAATACTCCCTAAAGCCCCACATAGTCATAGTCTTATCTGACTCTCAATTTTTTTCGTCCGCTCTTCTTCCTGTTCACTCTGCTTCAGCCACAGTAGTCTTTCTCCATCTTGAATCTGCCAAGCTTACTTGCCTCCCAAGATCACTTGCTCTGCCTAAAATGGTCTCCCAGCCTTTATACAACCTCTCTTATGTCATCCATGTCTCTATTCAAATACTGTTTCCTTCTGGGTGGGTCCATCTACTGGTCAAACCCTTCTGAAACAGGACTGCCCTTTATTTGTATGCTCTTGGCCCTTTCGATTTTTCTTTGTTGCTCTTGTTGTCATGTGAAAGCACAGTATATATTTCTTTGCGGGCTTGGATCTGTTCCTCTAGTGGAAGCCTTGTCGGTCTGACTTCTTCCTCTATCTCTATGGTCTAGAACAGGGTTGGCTACTGCACAAAAATTATTTCTTGAATAAATGAACAAAAAAGTGTAAAAACAGACATTTTTCAGGTAGCAGGGAAAATCAGGAGCAATTTAGTAAAATATAGCTATTGATTAATTCAGCAAAGAAACTTAGGGTTTCTCCACTTACTAGGTACTTAATAAATACACATAAAATAAATAAATGTGTGCATAAAATAGAAGTCACTTTGTTCACCACAGAAAATAACTATGGAATATCTTCAAGCTTGTTGTTGTTTTTTCCTATACTGAAGCAACCAAATACTTTTTTAAGACTATATTTTAATTGAAAAAGTCACAAATTTGGGGTAGAGAAAGTGTTCAGTATGTGAAAATTTCTTTTGGGAGAAATAAAGAGGTGTCAAATGTGATGCATGTTCTCGTTTTCATTTTTGCTGAAGGAGGATCAAGAAATAAAATGTTTCTTTGAACAGTCAGTCAATGACTAGTCATCATTTCAAAAGTGTACATTAATTATAAGCTGTCAGGATAAACCCTAAGAATAATTTTTCTATGTGACACTGATCACAAGATTGAAACTGACCTTATATAAATTTGTTGAGCTGCTAGTGTAGTAGTGATCTTGAGACATGCAAAGTTAATTAAAAATATATTTCTAAATGAATGTCACTTGGTATACTAAAGGAAGTGAATTCTTAATAGTATGAAGTTTAAGAATTTGAGAAATAACTTTGAAGGTGGACCTTATTATTTTGCAGCAAGAATATAACAAACAGGCTAAGTGTGATGACATATCCTGAAATCTCAGAACTTGAGACATGGAGGCAGGAGGATCAGGAGTTTAAGATCAACCTTGGCTTACATAGCCAGTTTGAGGCCAGCCTGGACTACATGAAACCCTGTCTCAAAAAAAAAAAAATACAAACAAATAAAAAAAGAAGGCAATACAAAATGAAAGTTGAAATTTGACTAGAATACTTCTGCCTGATTCAACAGAGGAAATCATTCCTTCCCAGCCTGCCCACAGCTTTCTTATATTTTATTTATTATTTTTATTTTAAGTGTATGAGTGTATTGCCTGCATGTATATGAGTACACCCATGTCGTGCAATGCCACAGAGGTCAGAAGAAGGCTTTGGATTCCCCTGGAACTGGAGTTAAGGACTGTTCATAGCCTCCATGTGTGTGCTGGGAATCGAACCCGGGTCCTCTACAAGAACAGTCAGTGCTCCTAATCGCTGAGCCATCTCTCCAGCCCCCTTGTCAATAGTTTTATAGAATCATAATATTGAGAGTTAAGCACAGAACAATATTGCTCAAAATCTAAAGCAGTGACAGTTTGATGTCTCAAGTAATCTCTACACCAGGCTTGTTAAATCGATTTTCTATATCCATAAAACTGAAGCTGGAAGGAATTATCTCTTCCAAAATTGCAGAGTTCAATAAGAATTGTTTGTCTGGGGCAATTTCGATGCAGCTGAGTTTAAGGATGCAATACCTGGAACCCTATGAAAGAAACAGATAATCAGTTCAACTTGCTATTCCAGTGAGAGGTGCCAATGGGATATTTCAGTGGAGAATTCTTGAGAGCAAGTAGAAATTTTTGTTTTGGAGCTCAGAAAGTAGGCTAAGAACAAAAGCTGACACTGGGCTGACTGACTTGTGAACCATTAACTAGCTGTGGGTGTTAGCAGGGAAGAGAACTGAGGTGTTGAAGAAAAGAGATGCCAGGGTTAGAATGGATCCTATCACCATCTATCCATCATCAGGGTTAGAATGGAGCCTATCACCATCTCTCCACCATCAGGGTTAGAATGGATCCTAACATAAAATGAAGACTAAGAGAAAGAAGAATTTTCTGGAAGAGAGGTTCATATATGGCTGGTGCTATTGACAAATCTTTTAGGATGATCAATAAAACCACTGAAATAAAATATATATTTGGGGTTTTTACTGCTAGCATGAAGCCCACCAGCAGTTCAGAAGAGTTCTGAACTGTGACCTTATTTCTCATCTAAATAAGTCAGGGCTGATTTTAGAATCACAATGAAGCAAGATGGCATACTTTTCTAGAGGGCTTGCTTCCTTGTTAAATATGAGCTCCCCCCGCCCCAAACATTCTTTGGACTGCCTTGAATCGTCACATTTTAATTTTGTGCAGAAAATAATTTATTATTTTTTGGAATAATTCACAGAGAATCTACTTAGAAACAAAAGGACTAGATAAAAATCTTGATCCTTCTATTATACCAACAATGTTGTTCCTCAAGTGATTTCTACAAAGGTCAAAAGGTGCTGAAATTTAGAGCTGAGAGTCTGTTTCCTTTCAGTATCTTTTTATTAAGAAACTCATTTATGCCTTTGATGAGATGTGCAGTATGTTGTAAGAAAAAATGTCTTCTCAGGGCTTTGAAGAAGCTCATAAAATGGTAGAGAAGATGCCAAAAGAGATTATTCATTAAAATGAGTGCATACCTAGTATTTTCTTATCTTAAATGCATGGTATGAAGTTGTTTACTGAATTGATGGACTGTCTACATTTATAATGGCTAATACCTGCTCTTTGGAACCACCTGTGGTGTTTTTATTTTTAATTTAATTTTGTTTTGTTCTGTTCTGTTTTGTTTTGTTTTGTTTTGTTTTGTTGAGGCAATCTTCACAGTCCAGTAACCTTAGGAGAAAAGGGCGATGTGTCATGCTTTTGTGCTGTGTTGTTGGATTCTTTTATAGGCATTGGTGTTTTTGAAGAGAACTTTTAAGTTTATAGCAAAATTGAGTAGAAAGCAGTGAGAGTTCTTATATGCTACCCACAGTCAGTGCCACTGTGATACCTTTGCTACAAATGAGCACCCATCATTGATACCTCATCACCTAGAGCCCACAGTTTATATTAGGGTTCATTCTTGGTGTTGTCGTTCTATGGGTCTGGACAAATGTATCTACCATTACAGTAAAATGTAGAATGATGGGTATCTGCTACTATAATATAACACACAGTCGTGTCTTTGCCCCCAAACTCCTCTTCATGCCAACTATTCATCCATCCTCCCCCAGCCCCTGTTGACCACAGATCCTTTTATTGTCTCTGTAGTTTTGCCTTTTCCAGAGTGGCATGTGATTTGGAAGCACACAGGATGTAGCCTTTGCAGACGGATATCTTTTACTTAGTAATATGCATTTAAGAATTCCCGCATCTTTTCGTTCTTTGAAAGTAGTCATGCTGAACTACCAAGGGTGAGTCCTGGTGACAATTTTAACCTCAAGCATTATAATTCCTCCATGAGTGGCAAGTTCTCTTACCAAAATGTCAAGTGCAACAAAAGTAGCTCCCGAATTAACTGGTTTATTGTAAGGCATGCAGAAGAACAACCAAAAGAAATACGTGAACACAGGAAAAGCTGAGTTAAAAAAATAAATAAAAAACATCCACAGGTTCATTCGTGCATGGAAGCAATTTTCCAAATGCTGCAGATCAGCCCCTTCGAGGCAACACTCCAATGTATCTTGATTGTTGTCAGCAATGGAGTAAAGGACTTGTTCACTCCACAGAGTCTCCCAGTGGCCAATGCCAATTCAGAGCCAATGCTTAGAGAATGGAGTCACAGCGAAATGATTCAAAAGGCTCTGGTATTTATAGTCCCAAAAGATGTATTAGCTCAGCTTCTAGATGTCAATTTTGGCACTGGCAATCTCATTTGCACATTGGTACATAGTTGTCAATGGGCTGTCAGCCAGTTGTCAAGGTGAGTATCAGCCAGCCACTTGACTCATTTACAATTTGTTTTCCAAAAGGAAGCTTGAAATGGAGTCAGTGCTATTAAAGAAGAGTCACAGTTATAATTCAAGAACCAATTTACTTAGATTCACAATAATCATAACATGGAAAAATTGACTCCACAGTTGCTCATTTCTTTTGAGTGTTCAGTAACATCATAAGGATATACCATAGTTTATCCATTTAACCACTGAAGGACAGACATTTGGTTGCATCTAAATTTTGGGAATTACAAATAAAACTGTTATAACATCTGTGTACAAGTTTTTGTTTTCTAAGTTTTCAAGTCATTTGGGGGGAATACAAGGACTACGGCAGCTGGACCATATAGTAAGACAATGTTAAGATTTGTAAGAAATTGCAAAGTATCTTCCAAAGTGCCTGTGCCAGTGAATGAGAGCTCCTGTCGCTCCATATCTGCTTTAGTATTTGGTGTCATGTCGTCGATGATTTACATTTTGACCATTTAATAATCTGTATACTGGTATCCCAGTACTGCTCTGTCTTTCTTTTTATCTTTCTTTTTGTGTGGTGGTATGCATAGAGCTCAGGATGTTCAACTTGCCAGGCAAGTAAGTGGTCTACCACTGAGCTACATTCCCCAGCCCTCTCACTGTCATTTGAGTTGGCAAATTCTCTAACAACATGCATACATACATATGAGTTATAAATATATGAGAAACCACCTTTTCATGTGATTATCTGCCATCTGTATATATACTTGATGAGATATCTGTTCAGGTAGTCTGTTCATTTTTAAAATCAGGTTGTTCATTTTCTTGTTGCTGAATTTTAAGAGTTCTGTATATACTGAATCACAATCCTTCATTAACTGTTTTTTACAAATATTTCCTCCCACTCTGTGGCTTTTTTTCTCAATTCTCTTGACATAGACTTTCATGGAGCAGAACTTTTCAATTTTAATGACATACAACTTACCACCTCCAAAGTTAAGAAGCACGGGTTTAAACCCACAGAACCCTAAGAAAAAATTACTTAAAACAAAAAAATCTAAAAATCAAAAACAAAACTCCTACTTACTTTTCTGGTGACAACTCATTGTACTCAATTTATTTCTATTCTTTCTTTATTTCTATTCTTTTTATTTATGTCTTCTTTTCAGTCTCACAGAATGGAGCTCTAGAGCTCTACCGTAAAGCTCCATCCTTCCTTTGGCTAAGTCCTTTCTTTTGCTAGGTGAACTCTAAAAGCCACATTGATTTAGATGCCCTGTCTAGGTTGACAAGCTCCAAACGTGTAGTTCATGATTTGAAGTTGCTCCTGAAAATCAGATTTGAATAGCAAACCGTCTTCTCTACATTTCAATTTTTGTGCCTTAGAAGAATGTCTCACTGAACCCATTCCAAACTGAATAGCGACTCCAGCTCTATGCTCACCAAATCTGCGCTTCTCTCACTCTAGTACAGGGCAGGAATCACCCTTGAAGTGTCGTTTGCTTTTAATCACCTCCAACCTCCAAATGAGAAGTAAGTTTTGCACATTTTACTTCCAAAACCTGTCTGAAATCTGTTCACTTCACTTCATCTCTAATACTGCCTTCTTTGCCTGAGAGACTTCGATGACCTGTAGCTCATTCCCCCTCTTCACTATCCTATCCTCTAACCATGATTACCTCTACCTATGACCCAGATGGAGCTTCTGGAGAAGCAAATAATTGTTTTCAATGGTTCAATGCACAAATGAATTTCTGTCTAAATGTAAACAAAACTGTATTTATTTCCTAGGGCTGCTAGGTCAAAGTACCACAAAGTGGGTGGTTAAAAACAATAAAAATGTATTGTTGAGCAGCTCTAGAAGCTGGAAGTCTGAATTCACTGTGCTACCAGAGCCAGGTTGACTTTTGCAGCTCTTGGGGAGAATCTTTCCTGCTCTATTCCAGTTTCTGATGGCTGCTGGCAATCTTGGAAATTCCTTGGCTTGTGGCTGCATCACCCCAGTCATATGGTCAGCCGTTCCTCAGACATCCTCACATCATCTTCCCTCTGTGCTTGTCTCTCCATCTAAAAGTCTCTCCTTTTTAATAGAGACATCAGTCATAATTGGCCAAGGATTACTCCAGTATTTCATTTTAACTCGATTTTTATATAAAGTCTCTGTTTTCAAATAAGATTACACCCTGAGGTATAAAGGTTAAGACTTCAGTATATCTTCATGTAGAGAAGTACAAGCCATGGCAACACCTCAAATTCCCTATTTTGGCTTGCATGTTTTATGTTAGCCCTCTGTATCCACAGGCTCAACATCCATGCATTCAAGTCACCATAGACTGAAGATATTTGGAAACACCTTGACATCTGTACTGAACATGTACAGACTATTTTTATCTTGTCATTATTTCTGAAACTATACAGAATAACAATGATTTACATAGCATTGCATTGTATGAGGTACTGTAGTAAAGTAGAGATTATTTAAAATTTATGAGTATACAAGAGGATATTCTTGACTTCTATGCCAATACTAAGTCATTTTATGCAAGGGACTTGAGCAGCTATTGATTTTGGTATCCTCAGGAGTCCAGTGGGTACTGAAGGTTCGTTGTATATAGCCCCACCTTCATCTTTGACAACATGTCCTACCATTTGCCCCTCTCATTCTGTTCAGCTGCCCTGGCATTTCCGCTAACCAAGCTTGCTCTTAGCATTCAAATAAAGATATCACTGCCCTACAGAGACCCACTCTCTGTTCACTCTATTAACTCACCTGTTAGTCTCTATCTCGTTACTGCTTTATTTTTCTAATTAGCATTTTCCACAATCTGAAGTCACCTTGTGTGCATATTTTCACTCCCACAGTGGCAGATGCAACTAATCATCTACCCAACTGCCATTCACCAGACTGAGAATCTGACTGTACACCCAGTCCCAAGACATGGATTGTGATAACATCAGGCCAGTGATGGCAACAACATCATCCTCTCCCTTTGCAGAGATTCTTGCTGCTCTGGCTCATGTTCAAGTCAATGGGATGTAAAAGGAATGCTAAAGTTTCTAGAAATTTCTTCCTGATTAAAACACTCATAGAACAAACTCTTCTTGTTTCTCCTTTGACTCCTGATTTCAATGTGACTTCTAGAGTTCCAAAAGCCATCCTATGCACATGAATTGACCTGCCATAGGAAAACAAAAGCCACCAATGCTGTGCATGGTAGGAGCATAAAAGGCTTTGTTTCTGAGAAGCCCCTCTACCCTTGCTAAACTGCCCACTTCGTGATCAAGCAGCATAAATATCCTTCTGTTTTAATCTACCAATACTTCAGGTATTTGTCATTTACATTTAGAGAGTCCTTTGGACATATTGTTCCACCGTGAGCATGGAAATTTTGTTTTAGCAAATGCTAGGACCCTGGGGTGAGAACAGAGTTAGGATGCTAGGAGGGACTCAAAGAATTTTTTTCTGCATTTTGAAGTTTATGTCCAGCTACTCAGTGTGGCTTTGTGACAATGGTTTTTAAGTAATATTGCTATTTGAAAGACAGTTATCTTCAAAAAAGAATAGTTGAACTGGGCTTGGTGGTACAGGCCTGTAATCCCAGCTTCTTGGGAGGCTGAGGCAGGCAAACTGCAAATTCAAGGCAAGCTTGGGTTACCTAGTGAGGCCCTGTCTGAAAATAAAACATAAGTAAGGACTAAAGATATAGCAAAGTGGTAGAGTGCTGGCCTAGCATGCATAAGACCCAAGGTTTAATCCTCAATACCATAAAAAGTTGTTAAATGAATGCAGGGATGAATGGAGGCATCTGTCGGCACCCCTGTCGGTTACTTCATCTGTATTTCTCTGCCTCAGTCCTTCTCTTCTGTTTGTGTAACTTCTCGGTCAATTCATACTGGCTTTTCACGTTACCTTCTCCATTGGCTTCGTTTGTTTTGTTTGTTTTGTAGTGTGGGGGATTGACAATACCTTGCACATGGATGGCAAGCAGTCTTTGACCTAGCTTTACCTCAGCCTCTACCCTCTCCTTTTGAACCCTATCTGGCCCTAGCTTCCCAGTGTGGCTCTATTCTGTTTCCCACATCCTCCTGGCTCACCGTGGTATAAATTTAGGCCCAGCCAAAACGTCTATGTGCCCTCATTGTTGGTTTGCTTCCCACTATGTGCCTTCAAAGCTCAGACTCAGTGGAAGAAACACATCCTCTAGATGTACCACTTCCTCTTATCTGCACATGGGCCTAGTTTTCTGATGGTCCAGATCACCTTTTACTAGGCAGTATCTTTACAAGAGACCCTTTCTCTCTTTCATATCGTTTCATAAACATCTTAAGAACTGGATCCACATCTTCTTTTCATGTTTCTCTTCCACTCAAAGCAAATGCTGCTCAGGGAACATCTGTTGCATGGGAGCAACACGACATAGGGGCCTTGGAAACAGGAAAGCCAGAAATTACAGCTGCTAGGAAGAAGCGGTAGAAGAAATTATGTTAGTTTTCCTAAATGTGGTAAATCAGCACTCAGGTCAGGACTTCTGGTTGCCAACATCCAAAACTGACTCTAGTTAGTAAAAGTAGAAAGGACTTTATTGGCAAGATCCTGGGAGGATTGGGGTTAGGGCACAGTTCACAGAATGACTAGCAAAACTCTCCAGCTTTCAGGTTCATAAATAATGGTGAACACAGATGTATCCCAAAAGGCTAGACTGCTGATGTTACCCTCCCATGCAGGGACACCCATTGTCACATTGATAGGCTCTATGGCCTGCTGCATCCCCTAGGATTTCCATTCCAGTGTGACGGCAGAAAATAACTTCTGAATGTCTACCTGCTTTGCTCATTCTTCCTCACCCTGTCTAATTAACCAGACATAGTCACACCCAGCTCCTCCAACTTCTTTGAAGAAGTGAAAGAAACCACCTGATCCTTCAGGTTCTGCAGTGAGTAGGTAGGTCTTGTTTCCACTTGCCTTGGGCTTAGTCATCCTGCTAAGGATGTTTAGATGCTGGGTGACTCTTCTCACTGTCCATTAAGACACTGAGAAAAAGAAATGCAACTAGAAAACGAGAGCAGAGACAAAAGGTTCAGAAGTGGTCCCTTGGAACTGGGGCTCCTTGGGCAGAGCACTTTCCTAGCATGCCTGAGTTGTTGGCTCCATTTCTAGCACTGGGGTGGGGATACCTGTTTACAGAAGTTTACATCTTCTTCTGTAAACTCTTCCTACCTTATGTGTATAAGAAATAGCAACAGGGGAATCCTCACCTCTTTTTGTACAGGTGGAAATAGAAAGGAAATCCTTCTTTCCCAGCACCATTAATCACGGCCAGCAACCACATGGCATAGTAACATTTCTGAAAAGCATGATGATGTGCTGAAAACAGTTGCTGTTGCCAGATACCTATTGGCAAGCTTAGCGACAGGTCCCCTGCAGCCCAATGGGCATCGGCAAAACCTCTTCTTGAAAGGAGCAGCAGATGGTAGTCTTTGCCACCCCTGACAGGGTAAAGCAGGAGGAAGCCAGGGGGCTCCATCTGGGAGAGAGCCTGTCTTCTGCAGCCAGGCAGTCAATGTGTTTGCAGTCTTTACACATTCTGTGGTGCTCTTTCCAAAGGGCAGATTGTAGAAGGCTGGAAAATTCCATCCAGGAAGAACCGCACCTTTTCATGTTGCTTCCCAGCAGATAGGGTAACCCTGAGAACCTCAAGACCAAAGACGGCAGGATGGAGCAGTGCAAGCATCCCGGAAAAGCCACCAATTGTATCTTAGGAAAATGCAAAGGTGGGTGTATGTCAAACTCTGATATTTGAAAATGTTGGTGAACTAAGACTTTATTCTCCCTCCCAATCTGACCAACCCAACTGAGCCAGAAAATGTATTCATGTCTGTTTCCATGGCTCTTACTCAGGGACAAGTCATTTCCCCTTGCAGATTATTTCCATACTTGAGGTCCAATTCCCATTTGCTTGTTGATCTTCTGCTTTTAAGACATTTAGCCTATAGTATCACCGGTGAAATGCCAGGTTTTCCTTCAAGGCCTTGAACTTGTCATTTATCCTGAACTCTCTGAGGTGCATTCTCTGACTGGACCAAGGTAGACCGGGTTTTTCTAGTAGAGTGAAAGTAAAGGGTTCTTATTAAAAGGCACAAGCAAGCAAAGCTGAAATTTCTTATAATGCCTCTTGTAAACATCAGTGGCTGTTTGGAGTAATGGTTCTGTGGAAAAATAATAATGTGGTTATCAATTTATTAATGACTAATAAATGATCAGATACAGTATAATATGATGGTTTGCGCATGGGCAATTAGTTATCTGCAGATCCCAAGGGAAATTCCTTCTTCTGGTTTTCTGCTATGTTTATTTACTCTTTCATGAACATCATAGAGTTCCCTTTTCCTTTTTGGTTTTAATCCTAATCAGTATTAAAAAAACAAATTATTCTGGGTCTGAATCGACCTGACATTAAAACAATTACAAATGGTTCTTTGTATTTTCCCCACTTTCCCAAAATTGCTGATGGTTTTGTCTTAATTTTAAACTTTTTAAAGGCAAGATTTATGAAATGTTTCCCTTTGTGGTCCCACAGCTCATAACACAGCATTACCCAGCTGCAGGTGCTTACCCCACACACATAGTCACCTTTGTCACTTTCTACTAATTGTGATGTGGTGGGCTGGCCTTACCTGTTAGTCACACCCTCCCATGTCTCAAGGAGTCACAGACCAAACCTTTCACATTGTTTCTAAATCCATTACAAAGTTGTTGTTTTTTTTTTTTTTTTTTTTTTTTTTTTTTCTTTTTTGAGACAGGGTTTCCCTGCTAATTGATGCTGGTGAAGGCGCTTATTAAAGTGCCACTGTGGGTTTAATCGTGTATACGCTGCTAAAAATCATTTAATGGATGAACAACTTGGAAAAAAAGAACTCTCACTACCCACGCACATCGTGATAAAATAGGGCAGCGTTTTGCACTTGCTTGCCAGCATAGCCTGAGGAAGATTACTGATGTCCATCTTTCCCCTCTTGCTTAGCATTTCAACTTCATCCCAGTCAGCTGCTGAATCGTTAACAGAATGCCACCGTGTCTTTGTATTTCCCAAACCATGTGTCTCTACTGCCAACTGCACATCTTTATGGCAGCCACATACTTGCAAAAGAATTAAACTCAAGAATATTCATTTAGTCTCTTATTATTTATTGTCAGAACACACACAAAAAAGAATGTATTGGGGGGGGGACTTCCGTGTTCTAGTCCGTTGTTCCCATCGTAAGATGCTCAGTGGAAGGGAGCCGAGCAGTGGGCAGAGGCTGCGAGTCCCCTATAACCAGCGCCTCGCATTTCCGTGGCGTTCCCGTTTGCTCCTGTGCTGCTGCGGCCATACGCCTGATTGATATATGCCTGCAATGGCACTTTTCCATTTGACATTCTCCCTCTCTCTCTCTCTCCCTCTCTCTGCCTCTCTCTCTCCCTCTCTCTCCCTGTGTCGCTTAAACAACAGTCCTAACTTTTGTGTGTTGCAAATATAAAAGGCAAGCCATGTGACAGAGGGACAGAAGAACAAAAGCATTTGGAAGTAACAGGACCTCTTTCTAGCTCTCAGAAAAGTCTGAGAAGAAAGGAGCCCTGCGTTTCCCCCAAGGTAAGCAGGAAAACAAGCGCTGACGGCTTGCCTAGGAAATTACTTCTTTCCAAACTGAGCCTTTCATCCTCCTTGCAGACAAAGAGACAACCTTTAAATACCACTTAAATTTGCATTACTTTAATTTGCATTAATCTGTAGCATGCTAGCCTTGTGTTTTTTAAATGAACGGGTCTTTGAAGTCTGTGACAGAGCAGGGAGCGTCCCAGAGAAGCTCGAAAATATCTTTGGGGTTGATTTCTATTTTCTTTTCAAACTCTCTGCGTAGTTAGCTGTAACTTTGGAATGGTTCTTATATCTGACCCTATGAAAGGGGACAGAGACGCAGTAGTTGCGGAGTTGGATTCGTGAAGCCCCATATCTTCCCCACCGCCTTCATCCCACTTACAATGGGGGCACTATTAACACAGGCGAGCCTGTGAGGTTAATCGTGCACTGTTTACTTTTATTACTACTTATGTATGAGGCTGATCTCCTGCCAGGGCTGTGCCGGAGTGCTCAGAAAGACTTCAAACAATAGGCAACATTTATGCCTAGCTTTCTGTGTCATGCTGATCCTTTGCACTCTTCTCTCGCGCACTGGAACTTCGCTTCCATAGATGCATTCGGCAGCATCCGGGAGTGATGAGGATGGGTTTGCTGTATGATTTTGATTGGGCAAAAGGTCCGAGGAAATGCATGCTGTTTGCCTTGGCTTTATTGCAAGGGATTATTTTTAGTAGTCGGCTTGTCCCTACAGCACGACCAATGCTCCAATATCCAAGAAGTAACAGGGAAAGGATGCTCCCAACGGCACAAGGACCAGGATCTGGAGAAAAGACTCCTACAGACACCTGAGGAATATTCAGAGGGTTCTTTCCAATTCCTGAAAGCAATTGAACAAATGAGCTGTAGGAGGCCTGGGCATAACTGTTTTTTGAGGGACGGGAAGTTTGATTGTGTACGGAATGTTAATGACTCAGAAAGCGCAGTAACTGAGGCTCATTGTAATGGACAAGCCCAGATAAGCCTCCATGAAAAAGGAGCACCCCCCCACACACACACTGAAATTCAGGTGCAGTAAAGCAATCTATTTGGCAAGATGGGAACCCCGTGTACTTTGTAACTGTCATTGCTAGCAGAAGATATGGCTGCTGCAGAGCTTGCTTCTTTCCAGTTCTAATATTAGTGTATTTTAATTAAAAGGAGTGGCATGGCAAATTGCTTCAACACATTAGCTATACCAGGTGCATGCGGAAGCACAGAGATGTCAAAGACAGTGTTGAGGGTGGGTGTCAACCCAATACAGCCTGAACAGCAGAACTGCTTCTCGAATGAGCATTTAGATTTTGTGCAAGTATCTGCTCATCTTCTTCTCACGAATCCTCCTTCTGGAAGTGAAATTTAGGATTCTATTGCCCAGCGTTCTTTGTGGAGCGGGGATATGATTTATGGGGAAGTTTTCTGATTTTCATAAATAACTAGCCTAAGGAGCATAGTTGAATAAAAATCAGACATTTGAAGGAGCTAATTTGCAACTGATTCACTAATCAGGAAAAACTGCAAAAACTACTATGAATTGTATTGTAATACTCTATGATGTTTTTTTTTTAAACTATAAGTTTCAGGAAAACATTTAGATGACTCAAAGCAATTTTCTTAAACTATTATTCAGGCCATTACATGAGAATGAACACAAAAGATGCAATATATTGCATCATTTCTTTTAAAATACATTTAGTGCAGGTAGTGTAGGAACTGGCTGAGGCCTTCTTATTATGACTGTGCATAAGCAGCTGACACCCACAGATGGAAACATGCCTGCAGAGTTTTCAATCTTAATTTGAGTTCCAATGACACTGTCAGGGGAAAAATAAATCATTTTTCAATACATTTAACAATCTCCAACTCATTTATTTTCCTGGGCCCTTGAAAAATGTGACTTTTTCAGAATTATAGCCACCAATGGTGCCTAGAGATTTTTACTGTTTCAAGAATTCACAATTCCAATACTGTTATTCTTCCTGATTAATAATTCATTCCAACATTCTTTTAATAAATATTTATTATGCATTTGCAGTGTGCCTGGCACTATGCTTGTCCTAATGGATACAAAGGTGACTGGGACATTGTCCCACACCTTTATTTTCAGTTCGTATTCTTTCTCCAGTTGGATTTAGGAAGTGAAATGGGCTTTGCCAATGGGTAACTGGGCAAGAACTTTCTGCTTATTAAGAACGATTTAAAGTAGCTGCTGGTGTTCTAGATTTACTTGAAATGCTTCTCACTTATAAATGGATTTTTTCCTCTCTATTTAGAATCAAGGGCTCTCCTCTTCAGCCTTTTACACCAGACCCTGGGTGTATCTCACTTACACAGCTAATATGGCCTGGATCTTGTTGCATAGGGTAGAAGCAGTCTGGGAAAAGAGCAACTATCCTTCTTCCGTTTTCTTGAGCATGCTCTGGGAGGGACCACGTGCCGTCTCTATCAGGGGATGGGTGTGAGTCACCTCCTCAGCAGCTGACATCAGGGCCATTTGATGAATCATTGAATTAGAAACATGCACAGAGGAAGATGTAGTCACTGTCTCCCACCACTTACTTGTCCCATTCCGTACACTGAGGAAACCAATGACCTCTGGGCTTGGCCTAAATTGGCCCTGGGATAAGTGGCCGGATGTTGGTCCCTAAACCCAGGTCTCTGTCTCAACCACACACAGTGTTGCTTTCAAATAATCCATCCAGGCCTTTGGTTACACGTTTAGGTTGCTGGGGAAAACCACTGAAGACAGCATCAACAGGGACCTTGATTTGCTGCTTATCAGCAGAAAATCCTCCTGGTAGAATTAAAATGCCTAACTCTCTAGGGTGCCTGCCGGCAGCCCTCAACTTCTTGGCCCTGGCTTTTCTGCTCATGCTCACCTTTTTCCATGACTGTCAGTTAATGCCACTTTATCCTGTCAGGCCAGCAGGAGCAGTGAGGATGGGGAGGCAGGTGGAAGGACTAACTGTGAGGACTGAACAGTGAGAGGGGAAGCAGGGCCTTGGCAGGGTGGGTGAGCTCCAGGGTGCGAGTGGCTGTGGCCTGTCCTGGCTGTGATCAGCTGTCATTTCCTCTTCGTGTACGACACTGTGGAACATATTAAAATTTCTCTGGGGTGGTATGTTTGGAATTCTTCTGATGCCCCACCTCACCAACTTACCCAGACAATAAAAGCAAGGTTGTAAGCCATTGAACAGCTGGCTGGCTATATATTTCCCCTCTTTCTTTCCCATAATCTAATACAGAAAAGAATCCAGCTAGGCTGGCAGTGCCATGTCTGGGTACTTGATTCCTGCCACCTCCTCCTGCGCTCCCTGGAATCTTCCTGGGCGGCATGTGGCTTTTCATTTTTTGTTCTTTTTTTTTTTTTTTTTTTCCCTCACTACTGTTCCCAGTTCAGCCCCTTTTCCCTTCCCCTGAGCTCCTTCCATTGTGAGCTGATCTTTGCTCTGTCTGTTTTCCAGACAGCCTGGGTCCTGTTCCATCCGGGGAGAACAGCCCATGAGGTCTCCTCATCTCCATAGTATTCCCAGGATGTCATTCTTGGCACCAGTTCTGCCCTGCTGATAGGATATGGGGGCTTTTTGTAGCCCTGAGCCTGAACCCACTCACAGAGAGGAGCAGCCACGTGGCTCGTGGAGAGCAGGGCTGGCAGGGACAAGCATACCATCACAGTGACCCGGACATCTCCAGCAAAGGCCTGGGGGTGGGGGCGCTATGGGAATGCCTGGATGCACTTCGGCCCACATTAAGAGAAATGTGGTTATTCTGTTTCAAGGGGAGAAACAAGTGACTTGGAACAAAGATCTCTGGATCTCTGGGCCTTGCCCTGGCCCCGTTCTGTATCCTCACCATGTCTCTCCTACCCAAACAGAAAGAGGAGGCAGGGCTTCTAATTTGGCCAGCCTAGACCTGAATGTCTTTGTGGAACTGTTTCATGAAAGGAAGAACTGAGAAATCCCTCCTGGGTTGAGTGCACTGAAAATATATGGGGCTTGGAGCTGTCTTTTCCGTCCCTCCGTCCCTCCCTCTCATCTTTCTCCCCTTCTTCCCTCCCTCCTTTGATCCCTCCCTCCCTTCCTTTCTTTCATTTCTCTTTAGCTAAGAACAGCAATTTGGTTCACCAGTTTCAAAGAGAAAGTATTGAACTTTTCAATTAGAAAAGTTCATAAAAGACCCGCATTGGGCAGCATCCTGAAAAGATGCTGCTAATGTTCCTGGGAGCAAAAGGTATTAAAGAACAATCTACAAGGCAGTTTCCTATTCCTTTTCTTTTCCTGGGGGCTTTGAGTGTCTTTTCCAAATTAGCTAAAGTTCATTAAAAGACCCAAAAGGAAAAATGTAAGATAGTTGGATTAAAATGAGACTTTTCCTGTAATCTTGACAAGGAGAGAGAGAGAGAGAGAGAGAGAGAGAGAGAGAGATTAGAGATAGAGAGAGAATAAACCACCTCCCTTTCACTGCCACTTCTTGGGTTTTGATATGAATTATTCCATACAAGTCCCTAGGCTAGAGGATCTATTTAAAGATGCCTGGCAGCATGAAGAGAGAGAGAGAGAGTAAAAATACAACCATTCTTTTGTCCATCAAAGGTTTGCTTTGGGAGGACATTAAGAGCATTCCTGTTTCCTTGTCTGCCCCGGCCAGTGGCAGCTTTCCAGTCAGGAGTACCCACTCCTCACACAACCGGTCAATAATCAGGAACTTCTATGATGCCAGGAGAAGGCAAAGGCTGAGGACTCCTTCAGAGACCCAATGTGTGGGCAGCACACAGGAGGCTAGGACTGAAATGAATGCACACTAGCTGGGCTCTGCAGGTTTGCCTTGTGCAAATTCACACGCCCACACGTTTGAGTTTTTGAGAAGGATTGTGCCAATATCATTGTTTCTGAGGCCAGCTCCCCTCACATCTGCAAAGTTGCTTTCTTGGGTCTTTGGCAATAGTTTCCTTCATACCATTCATGCTGACTGTGCTCTTCATCAGAGCATCTGTGAACCTGATGGTTAGGTATATATTACTAAGTGTCACATTTCCTAGGCCCATTTTCAGCTGTCTGAACCTAACAGGCTAGAAGAGGTTTACAATTTGGAGCAATTACTTTCTTGTTAGAAAGAGTGCTGACTCACAAGATTCAAAGAATGGGTAAGTTCAGTTGGCATGAGATCCTGAGCGATTATAATCAGGATTTCATCCAATTGGAGTCCATTTCATTCTCGTGTCAAAATCTGGACACGAATGCTGACTGGTAGCTTACTGTAAGAGTTTTTGTTTTTCCACAAAAGCTAAGACTTATTCAGAGAATTTGCTCTCTTCCAAGGCTTGGCTCTATCCTGACTTTTTCTTTTAAGCCTTGATCCAAGTAATTGCAGTATCTTTTAAAAATGGAAGGGCAACAGGTTAAGACATTCAAGGAAGCAGACAAACTGTCAGAAGATGCTCAGGGGTAAACTTTCTTGAGTACAGCAAAGCAACAATAGCCCCAAACCTGGAGTCCCCTCCATCCTTTCATCCACAGGGAATAAAAAATAAAAATAGAGAGAGAGGTCATAGAAGAAGTAACAAAAGAAAAGGAGAAAAGATTATTTTTGATGTTAAAATCAGCCACAGCCCTTTCAATTTTTTAAAATAGCTCAATTTCAGAAAGGGAAAGGTTCCCTTCATTTCACTCACTCTCTCCCAGGAATGGGTTTAAAGTTGCCGCCTTTACTTGAAAAGAGGTCAACCTCCCAAGTGAAAAAATCCCTCTTGCTCATCACCAGATAAAACATAGGTACACACGTTCCTAACACAGATGTAAAGAATCAAAGAAGCTCGACCCTTAGTCAAAGTCTCACATTTCTTTAAAATTCAAGGGGCTACCTGATGCATTTTGGTGATCCCCTCTTGCCCTCCTCAATTATGGAAAATGACTCCTTTGCAGAACATACATTTTTATTTTGCGGTTTGGAGTCCAAAGGCTGCAGACTAGGACTGTGACAGGCGGGCGGGCAATCTAAAAGCATAGCTATCCCTAGCACAACGCTGAGACAAAACAAAGGGCAAGAAGAATACCAACAGGTTCATGGTGATTAGCAATACAGGGAAACATGTTTCTTACCCCTTGTCCCCTTTCACACAGGCCTGCATCTAGGAGTGTTCTGATTTGAATTCAGTATTTAAATCCCACCATTGGACAGAAAAGGCAAATTGAATGGCAAATGGGAAGATTGAACTGCTCCTATTGTTTAGGCCCCATTCCTAACTGAGGGCCCTCCAGCTGTTGGGTGAGATCATTCCCGACCATTCCAGAGTGTGGTTTGGGTGAGGAGATCCCAGTGCAGCTTTGGGAACGCTTTTGCTAGACACTTTGAAGAAAAGCCAACACACTCATTTGACTTCAGAGTGAAAGGGAGCTGGGACCCAAGCTAACACTGGTCATCTCTCTTCTAAAGCCATGCCATAGCCAGCAGTCAGGGGCAGAGCAAATATGGAATTATTTCAGTGCAAGCGGCCCCAGAACACCTGGCCATCTTTTCCACAGGGAGGGCGGATCTTTAAAATGTGCTTTGACAAGACTGTGCTCTCTGGGTGGCTTTCTCAAAACTCTCTTGCTTTATTTCTGAAAGATCATAACATAACAAGATGAATGAATGGTAGCTTGTATCTTGCTATTCACATGCAACTTCCCTTCCTAGGAGGGAGTGAGTAAAATAAAGGGTAGCTTCCCTTCTGGAAATACTGTTATTTGAAAATAAATGAAAAAGCTGTGGCAGCCTTGAGGCATCCAGAAACATTCTTCTCTTTTGTTAGTTCTGAGGCTTCTGCTCTGCTTGTTTGTTGTTTGCATTTCAAAGACACATTCTCATTTTTTTCAATTAAATTTTTAAAAATTATTTATTTAATAACCACATGTTTAGAAGAAGCATTTCATTACAGCATTAACATATTCAATAACAGTTTCCAGAGCAAAGCTGCATCTCTTTCAAAATTGGTTGTAAATTTTGAGGTTCACAGTTGAATTAATACAGTTATACGATATTGAACTCAGTATAAACCCTATAAGATATAAAATTGAATGAGGGTTTAACCCTTAAAAAAGATCTCCATTTCATTTTAAAATATACAGTTTCATACAGAAAAAAACTCATTTTTAATGCAACTTACACTTAGATGTTTGCACACGTGTCTCTAATTTCTATGTATCTGATTATTACTACTCACAGTCTGTTACTTTCCGAGATCCTTGGCACCTGAGCATGTATATAAAGTCATTAGGTAGATTTCAATGGTAATGTTTTTCACCTCTACTAGTTAACATGAAGCAAATTTTTATGCTTCTTCCTCAAATATAACTTTTTTTAAAAATTTGTTGATATTTTGTGTGTATTTCACACAGAACATCCCAATCTTATTCATCTATATACCCACATCCCAAATGGTACCCTCCCATAGCTCTGCCCCCTGCCCCCAGAGCCCATATACTCTGTAATCCCTGTTACTGCCCACTGTGTTGTCGGTGCCCCCAGCCATTCCCCAGTGCTTGTCCATCTGCTGAATCTAATCAGCCAATCTAGAGAGCCTTGTTTTAGGGAGATCAGCTGTTCCTCATCTAGCAGCAATCAGTTGTCAATATTCCTTTAGATAAGATTGGGGTCTGCTGTTCATTTTCCCAGTTCTATGCTGGGTTACTGTCTGGGAGTCTCTTGGGCCACCCTGGCCAATAACTCAAAGGAAGGTATCTCCTGTCTGCCATTGTTTCTTGTTATGTAGCCTTTAGCTATACATATGGACTCTTAAAGAATTATATTGATCCCTTGAATCTTTGGTTATACTTTCCTTTTGGGTGTTTAAGACCCTACAGTTGGCCCAGACAAACCAATTTATTTTTACTCTTTAGGTCATTTGAGGATGTGTTCCTCAGGGGTCACATGGGCTTGGGAGGAGCCCCTGGCTCCTTTCTTTTACCAGTTCCATCTATGCAAAGATAAGTCAAAAGTCCTGCTCAACCGGGGCTGGCTTGGAAGTATTTTCATAAAGCCAGGCTGGTCTTGAACTTACTATGTAGCTGAGGATGACCTCAAACTTCTGACCCTCCTGCCTCCACCTTCCTAGTGTTGGAATCACAGGCATACGTCACCATGCATGCTCTGTGTTGTGCTAGAGATTGAACCCAGGGCTTTATGCATGCTACCAACTGAGGTGCATATCCAGCCTCATTTTGCTTATTTTTATTCCCTTTGCGTGAAAGATTGGACTGGAGCTCTGTGTTCAGAGCTACTGGTGATTTGTAGTACCAGAGGAAGTCCCCCCTTAAGCATTTTCTGACAGTTCATCACCATACGAGTCACAGCTCATAGTCCAGAGACTAGATTTAGAGAAATAATCCAAACCTCCAGAGAAAAAGATTTCAACAAAAAAGTGCTTCCCAATACTCTGGTACTCAGACCTGTTCATTTCCAATTTGTGGAAGATGTATGTTCTAAAAGTCAATTAGTGACATTAACCATGAAGAACTCAGAATGAGTCTTTCCATGGAAATTACAGAAGCTGAAAGATGCCCAGTAGAGGATCCTACAGCCATACACATTGGTTGACTCTTAGACTCAAGTTCTAGCCCAGGATTTCAGGATTGTCCATCTCTTAGCGTAGAGTATCAGCATACATTTTACCAAAAAAAGGGACTTGTTCTTGACCCTTGGGATCTTACTCATTTATTCCTGCAGAGAAGATGAGTCTGCTGATCAAATGCCCTTTCCTCTCCTGTGCCAGAGCCCTGGAGATGGTCCATTAAGCTCTGAGTAGTTGCTGCTACAACTCAGTGTGGTACTAAAGGTCATTCAAAAGAAAGCAACAAGGGCTGGAAAGATGGCTTAGTGGTTAAGAGTACTGGCTGCTCTTGCTGAAGAGCCAGGTTTGAATCTAGTTCCAGGGAAATCTGATGCCCTTTTCTGACCTCTGTGGGCATTGCACTGCATGGGTGCACTTACACCCATGCATTCAATATACTCATACACAAGAAAATAAAAATAAGAAGTAAATATTTTTAAAAGAAATGAACAAGCAGGTAGAACACAGCCTATATCATCTCCATTGTTAAATGGAAGTCTTGTCTAATTCTAGTATGATTGATCGTCCTTGACTTTTCTCCTCTCCTGATTTGTGCTTTGGTTGAGACTGGAAAAAAAAAGCACAAACTTTAAGACAGCTTTAAGAGAAATAGAAACTGGTTAAACACTCAGTGATTTCCATTACTAACGGAGCATGAAGTGGGTATGGTGGCACAAACCTATAATCTTAGCGTTGAGGAGGCAGGAATGAGAGGATCACCCACAGATTCAAAGCCAGCTTGGTCCACACAGTGAATTCTAGGCCAGGCAGGGAGAGCCTGTCTCAAAAGAACCATAACAAAAACAAAGAAATAAAAGAAGAAAAACAAACCCAGAATATTATTAATTTATGAACTACATTTAGTAAGTTGCAAGCTCCAAATCTATTAGTTATCAGAGACTGTTTTTATTTCAGGCCACCCAAATGGCTTCATGGAAGAGGAATTCTTATAGCTTGGCCTTCAGTGTTGGCTCAGGCACCTCATTAGGATGTGCTTGGACACATCTGTAATCATTAACTCCTTGAAGAACAAAGCTGTAGGATTGCTTGAGGGACTATGTATTCTCAGAGCAGATGCTAAGCCTGAGAAGCTTCGGAAGAGTCAGACACTATTGAAAATGGACAAAGCTGTGGACATACCTTGGCCAATTCATTGATTTATAGATAAGGACTCTTGAGTCACAGAGAAAATATATGACTTGTTAAAGCTCACATAGGCAATGATGGGAGGGCATGACTTAGCCTGAGGACCATCAGATTACCCTTCTTTTATCAGATCAAGCCATAGCAGAGAATGTTCTGTAGGTTTCTGACAAGTAAGTGCATAATTTGAGGTTACAGGACACTAACAGATAGTAATGGGTCTTGGGAAGGAAACATGAAGGTTCCAGTAAGGTAAGTGGGAGACTAGATAATGATGAGAGGTTCTTCGGATTCCCAACAAATGCCCGAAGGTCAGGTATTTTAGTTTTAGTTAGGCTCAAGGTCAAGTCCTCCCACTGAAGTTCCTCCCAAGGACTTACACACACAGGTGGGGTGTGCTTACATTGGTTTATCACCCCCAACCAAGTTATTTGTATTCCCTTTGTCTGAGAACCCTTACCTGCCCTAGGGTTGTGATCCACAGCCTCTTTCCCTGGCTATCTTCCTCCTCCTCTTTCACTTTCCCCTCTCTTTTCTTCCTCCATCACCTCCCTCCCACCCCCGTGGAGTTCTGCCACAGTTGTCTAGCCCTGCAGCTGTAGGAACACAGTGACCTATCATAAACATGAGGACCATTGTTTTAAATGCAAGGATGCTGTCCTCTCTCTTAAGGTTGCACTGTGGAAACAGTCACTGCCTCCTACTGTAGAACAGACACAATGAGATGAAAGAGGCAAGAGCCATACTGTCCTGACTGACCTTGTGGCTGCCCCTCCTTGGAGATTCCTGTGGGCCTGACAGCTTTTTTTTTTTAATCAAGTACCACTGCTTTAGAGTCAGTACAGTCTTCGCTTCTTGGCTGCTACTCATGTAGTGTCAGATAGGAATCATCTTAAGTCATTCATTGATTGCAGGGGATCCTTTACACAACCCAACATGCTGTTTACAGTTTATAAATTAAGTGCCTTGGAAAGAGGCATCTGACTTATTCTCCAAAGCTTCTCGTTGACTAGATCCCACTGGAATTCTTTGAGTTCCTGGGAAGGGGCTACTTAATACTTTGCACTCTCTAAATAAGACCCAACATTTCTTGTTTTCCCAATTCTTGTATGAAGTGTTATCTAGTAGCAAGTCTTCTTCCACACTGACACTCTTTTAATTTTTTTCTCTCTTTGCAATTCCTTTGACTCTGTGTTCAACCATCTTTACCTTATTTCTGGCTCATGAGAATTTAAAAATTGTAATAAACAACAAATCATTCTGTTTGATACATGGAGTCCATTCCAAAATCATTGTATTTTATCTGCTGCAGTAGATCTGAGAAACGAGGCAGTGCATGTTAGATATGAATTAGGTGGTAAATGGGAGTGTGTCAGTGCTGTGATGACACAGCAAAGTAACAAGCCAAGATTCTTTGCAGTAGAGCTATTTGGCAGGACTTGTTTTTCCCCCCACCCTTTTTTACATTTTTTGGTGTTAGGGATTGAACCCAGGGCCTTGGGATGTGATCTGTGCTCCCTAACACCCCGATCCTATATGTTTTATCTGCCAGAACAAAAGGAGTCACATAGTAGGTGCACAATGCATGAATATGTGTTGAATGAATATTTATTGAAAGAAGCCATGGGCGGGAACACCAACCTAGTTCAGTACTGAAAACAGCCCAGGGAGAACTATGGATAATAAAGCACTGCCCTCCTTTGCCTGGCACATAGGGCAAGCATAAGGCTGTTCTTAGTACATGCCAGTTGTCTTTGTTTCTGGAATCACTTGGGTGAAGCCAGTGTTTTACTCTCTGCCAGGCAGAATGTCAACCCAAGAGTGAGCTGATCTGTAGGCACAACACCATCTCTCACCCAGGAGGCTGCTATATTATTTCGATGAGAATGACAGGTGGGGAACTCTGGGCAGCAGTTGTTCTTTTCCACTGGTAGTGTTTGGAGGGTAGCTCCAAAGTTGGGCACACTGGACTGCGTGCCTCTCCTGCTACAAAGACTCTGCACTGGAGATATGAGAACGTCGTCTCTGTACTGTGGCCAAGTTCAGATCTTGGAGACTGTATTGAAACACAGAGGCCACAGGTGTACTGAGTTCAGCAAGAGAACTTTCTTATTTAACTTACTCAGCTGGCTAGTTGAGGTCTTAAATCCTGATAGCCAGCATTTGGGGTTGTTACACATGGCTTAAAAAAAGACAAATGAATTAATTCAGTTTCAAGAAAATGACAGAAGTCCCCATAATGCAGAGGTACTCCTAAGCTGTCAGAAAGCAAGGATTCCACTAGTGTACATTTCCTTAGTTCTTCATTTTCCCCCATGTAAGTCTGTGCCCCTGCTGCAGATTCTCACCTAGGCATGCATGACCAACACAATGTCCCCACAACTTGACTCAATATTGTTCCTTTCATAGCCTTTATTTTTTTATTTCTTCTTCAACTCAGCAGTATTGGCTCATTCACTTTGAATACTTAAGGCAAAAGCAAAACAGAACACTAATCTCAGGTGTTGTCAGATGTTTTGGTATAGTCCTGTAATTACTTTTTAAAATATTTTATTTATTTATTTTTTATTTTATGTGTATGCATGTATTGCCTGCATGTATGTAAGTGAACCTGTGTCATGCAATGCCTGAGGATGACAGAAGAGGTTGTCAGATCCCCTGGAATTGGAATTACGGACAGTTGTTAGCTGCCATGTGGGTGTTGTGATTTGAACTCAGGTCTTCTGCAAGAACAACCAGTGTTCCTAACTACTGAGCCATTTCTCCAGCCCCAGTCCTGTAATTTCTAACACTCCTTGGGACCTCGAGTGGGTCCCAAGTGAGACCCCATCTCAAAAAAAAAATCAAATTCCACAGTTATGTTGCAAAGATCTTAGTTTTCATTTTGAATGTTTGGTGAATTCTATAGCATTTTAACATTGCTTACATTATTGTTTTGGTGTTTAGTAGAAAATGAATACAAATATTACACCTTGTGAAAGTTAATAGCTTGGAACTAGAAGTGAAGTGACATTTTTTTTTTCTGTCACTCTTTTATCGTTAGTTACTACTTCTGAGTTTAGCTTCTCACCTCAAAAAAGGAAGCGAGTTCACAGGGCGGGAGAAATGGCTCAGTCGGCAAAGACCCTGCTGCTGAAGCGTAAGGACTGGAGTGAATAAGGATCTCCATCACCCACCGGAAGACCAAGCATGGTGGCTTGGTCTATTACCCCAGCACTGGGTGGGGAGGGCTATGGAGATAGGAGCATCCCTGGAGCTTCTTGGCTAGCCAGCCTAGCCAAACTGATGACTTCCAGGTTCACTGAGAGGTTCCTTCTCAAAAAGTAAGGTGGAGCACAATAGAGGACGATACCCAACATTGACCTCTGACCTTCATGCACACCTGTCCACATGTGCACACACCTACATGAACAGGTATGTGTAACACATATCCATACACAAGAAAACCAGTTCACAGAGCTACACTGAATGTAATATTAATATTTATTTATCAGTATAAACTTCATAGTATTTGCTTTGCAAAAAATATCTTCTCAGGGGAAAGGCTTAAATTCAGGATGGTGACCAGATAGAAGTAGTGTGGAAGAACTGAATAGTCCACCCCAGAGAATATTTGACTAAGAAAAGAGAATAGGCCATCTCCTCATGTTCGTAAAAAATAAAAATAGAATATTATTAGAACACGATGGCACAGTTGAACAGTCATTGGCTTACCAGTTGTAAGCTGATGTTTACAAAGGAGAAAGCATTATTTATTTTAATGAAATTTTGAATAGATGCTATGTTTACAAATTCAAAAATCTCAAAACCCAAAAGGTATTTAGTGAAAAGATTTTCTCTCAAGAGTTGGTTTGGTTGGCTTTGATTCTGTTTTGTTTTGTTTTGTTTTGTTTGTTTGCTTGGCATTTTGAGACAGGGTCCTCTTATGTAGCCTACGCAGGCCTCAAACTCATGATTGTCCCACCTAATGTTATTCAGTGCTGGGATTACAGGTGCATGACACCATGCTTGGCATCATTAGTTCCTTGGAGACAACGACCAAGGAATTCCTTGAAACAGGATGCTTCTAGAAATTCCTCCCAAAATCTCCCTCTGCAAATGTAAATATATATTCCCATCCCTCGCTGTTTTAATGCAAATTTCTACCAAGTTTCTGTACCTTTCTTCAGTTAGTTAGCATTCCAGTCTATGAATATAGCACGCTATGATTAACCTATCCCCTATCAGTGGATATTTTGTGCCACTTCCACTGTTAAACTGCTATAGCCATGTGCTTATATGGTTTCATATCCAGTATATTTTGAAGAAGTAGAATTGTTGCATCTAAACTGTTGCATTTACGTTTTTAAAACATATTGGTGTCAGGTGTGCGGATACATGCCTTTAATCTCAATGCTCAGGAGGCAGAAGCAGGTGGATCTCTATGAGCTTGATACCAGCCTGGTCTACATAGCAAGTTCTAAGGCAGCCACACATATGCAGTGAGACTCTGTCTCAAAAAAATTAAAAAATGATATCGCCAAGTTTGTATCAATTTATACTGTACCATTTCCAAAATGAGCCTGTCTTCCTATAGACTTATTCATCAGACTTTGGAAGCTGTAAATCTGATTGAACAAAGTATTGCAGCTTACTTAAATTCTCCTAAATGAGGCTCAGAGCTCATCTTCTACATTTAAGGGCTCTTTGAATTCTCTTTCTTGGGACGCTAATAGAAATGTCAACAAATAAACCATACCTACATATCTGCAGAGATTTGTTACTGGTGTCGCTTGATTTTTCCTTCATGCCATACTTGTTTTTCTTTAATTTTCTTTGTATCTCTAACAGTCCCTCCTGGCCATGGCTCTGAAGGGAAGTTACTGGCATTGGGGAAGGAGGGCCAGGATTGCAATATTTGCTTTTCCCTTCATCCTTTTGCCATTGACTCCTAAGGGAAATATCTGTAGACTAGAGTGGTGGAAAGAGAAATCAAATCAATTCTTTTTCTGAAACTAATTAAGGCTTCAAAGAGACAGATAACCACTTGGGATAATTGAGTCATATTGAAATGCAGGAAATGGTTAGTAACAGTGTATTCTCTGAACATGGACCCCAAGAAAGTTCTGGCACTTTGAGCTGAAGTCTTGGTGAATTTCAGAGTCTGGTGTATATGAAAAACATAAATTATAAAGATAATTTAAAATATTTTTCCATATACTCGTTTTTGTTGCTAATACATAGTAATTGGATATATTAATGGGCGTCAGTGTGATATTGCTATACTGCATGCACTGATCAAATCCAATCACCCTTCAAATAAATATTTTTATGCAGCCTTTGCCCATTGAGATCTTTGGATATAGGCTTGATCCATTTTAATAAGATGTTGCCATTAACATGTACATAAAGAAAAGTGAGAGCAGAGTCTTCTCGACTTTAAGATTATCTTCTGCATATGGAGGTGGGAGATGGAGCTAGCTGAATCCATTGCTATTCAGTGCTGGCATTTTAGAGCAGGAGGGGACAGCAGGCGCTATCTCTATCAATTCCTCTACCCCGTAGATGAGGAAAAGGGCTGGAAGAATTTAAGTGAGCTGTGCAAGGTGCCACAGTTGATTAATGGTGGTCCCATGACTTAGTGCAGGTGGGCCCTCTCATTATTGGTCCCTGCTCTTTCTACAATTTATAGTACTTTCCGAAAACACAGACTCTCAGCCTTGGCTATTACCAGGGATGCTCTGCTCAGAAAAAGTGTTATTGCACACACCTTCTTCCATGCAGGACCCCCTTTCCCATATTTACAAGATGGTTAATTACAGCTAAGTGAATCTGAGGCCACACTCTGATACAGCAAAACAAAATTGACTTATACCACCTTGAACTTCTTATCTTGATCATCTCTACACTTTACCCTGTTTATCCAGACTGTTCATGAATAGGAAGTTTAAAAAATAGTTGTACTATGAACAAAACAATCAAACTTTGGTCTGAAATACCTTTGAAAGTTTTTCTGAAGCTTTAATTATCCCATTATTTTGGTTTGGGATGTAAGGTCAGGTTCTCTCAATTTTCCTAAATGTTTCAAAAATATTTTTGGTACTCTGTGTCTTTTGGTATAATGAAAAGCATCAGTGAGGTGATTTGAGTAGATATCTGGACTCCAGTCAAAGACCAAGACGTATGGTTAAAAGAACAAAGCAAATTTCAGGAACTTCAGTCCAGCATAATCCCACTTTAATGGTAAGTATCTGCTCCAACGACCACTTTCTTGTTCAAATTACACTGTGGGCTTTGGTTACAAAGGCTGGGCAGAAATCTGTAACTCTATTGGGAAATACACATGTGCTTCCTTAACCATGCTGGAGGCCAGTTAGCATAATGTGGATTTCAGATGTAGTTGGCCATTGATGCTGGGTGGCATGGGACTTAAAACAAAAACAGGATGAGTCCAGAACACAAAAGTGGAAAATTAGGTGGGTGGGTGGGCATGGACTTGGAAATGGAAAATCTGCTCCCTTGAACTATGGCCTCTGTTCATTAGTGCTGACCTGCCTCTTCTCCAGCCCTGTAAGCTGCTGTTGATACCAATGCTTCCAGAGAATCTGAATAAACTCCCCTTACCCTGCCAACCAAAGACAACGATGAGACCACCCAACTTAGTTATGCTGTGGCCAGAAACATGGGCTTCCTCCATGGGCTCTAGCAATTAAAATCAACATATGGTTCCACTGAACTATTGCATCCATCTCCAAATGGTTAAAAATATATGGCCTAAGCACTAGAATGAGGGGAAGTGAAATGGATGCTAGCTCATGTTAATAACATTCTAGAAACCAATCTTCTCACTCAAAATTACATTAAAATATTTGATTTCCTATCTCCTGTGTTCCATAGGTGTTTCTGGGTAAATATTTCTGGGGAAAATAATTTCTGTTTTCATTCCAGCTGTGCAGCAGATAATCTGATGGTGGATTGCAAGTGTAAAGAGTAAGACAAAACTCCGGCATACAAAGGACAATGACAACCAGAACGCTTCAGGCAGATCCTGTCCTTGCCTTGCAAGGAACTGGATCCTAGGAGGTGAAGGCATTTCCAATTTTTGGTCCTGTGTCTCCCTCTGCTGTTCTTCTGGAGACGTTTCCCTTTACAACAATGAGAAATCATGTACTAGCTGCATCCATTTCTATGCTCTCCCTGCTGGCCATAATGGGAGATACAGACAGCAAAACAGATACCTCGTTCCTGATGGACTCGAACCCTCAACGCTGCATGAGGCACCACTATGTCGATTCGATCAGTCACCCATTGTACAAGTGTAGCTCAAAGGTAAGATGGAGGTCCCTCCAAGGTCTTTGGGAGGATACTTCCTTCCTTCTTTGTTAACAGAAGAGCAGCCCTATTTCTTTGTCAGGAAATGGAGAACCATGATCAGAGCCCAAACTGCAGCTCTAGTCATCCTAATGGAGAACATGTACAGCTTGTCTGTTGTAAGGGTGTCTTCTGTCCCTGACTTGGAAATTCATGAGCAGTAATGTTCATTTTCAAGAAAGAAAAATAAAAATAGGGGCTGAGGAGATGGCTCAGTGGGTAAAGTGGGGACCTCAGTTTGGATACCCAGAACTCATGTAAAAAACCCAGGCATGGTGGCACATGTCTATAATCCTAAGGCTGAGGAGGCAGAGACAGGAGGATCCATGGGGCTTGCTAGCCCAGATGGTGAGCTCCAGGCTCAGTAAGAGATTCTGTCTCAAAACGTAAGGTAGAGAGCAATTGAAAAACAAACCCTACATTAACCTCTGACCTCCACATGTACCTGTGCACATGTGCACATATACACTTGCGCACACATACATATCACATACACATATGCAGAAAGAGGAAAGAAAATAAAACCTTCAAGCTATCATAATTCCTTCTACCTCCACCAGCAACAAAGAGAAGGGGCAGGCAGGGAATATGATTGAGCAGTGATCGCATTTCTTGGAGTGTTCTTCAGACAGTTTGCTGATGAAATACTTGGGAACCGGCTGTGTGGTCTGAGCTTTCATCCATGTGCCACTTTAACCATTTATGTTAAAATGGTTTCAGAACTAAGGATGGCAATTTGATCATTTACCACTTGACGTTGGTTAGCAGTTCATTCTTGCTGGGTGTAGGTGGACTGCTTCTTGTGCTGGTCACCCATGACTCAGTGCTGAGACAAGGTGTGCAAAGTAATAACACGAATAAAAGACCACCAAGAGTTGCCAGCCACATAGACCACCCAGAAGGAAGACACGATGGAAGAGGAGTAGATTCCAAATGAGCGTTCTCACGACTGTCACTGCTCCAGTCACATGCATGAAATTTGTCTACACTTGGTAAATAACAATTTGTTTAGCTCAACCTCAAAGATTTTCTCTTTAGTCCTCAGACTAAAAAAGAAACAAACAAAAAAATATATTTAAACATTCTCATATGGCAAGTATTTTTTAAATTGTCAGTATAATTAAAAATTTTAAAATAATGAACCAGGAGAATTTAAGGCCATAGAAATCAATCTCTCCACCCTCTATTTCAAAACGTTATGATTTCAGTCTGCTTTTAAAATTTCCATAACTTCTGTGATTATAGCCCAAGGAAGATTGCTGTTTTAGTTTGAGAGGATCAAATTTGAGTTAATCACTTTAACCACGGTATTAATAAGATCTACGACTATGGGAAAATAACTAGAGATTTTCTACTTAAGAAATGTCTTGGATCTTATTTGTACTTGAAGAACAAAACCAAAAAGAAAAAATTAGATGAATATAAATTTTGCAAGGCTAAAATTCCTTCTTAGGAAAACGAAAGCAGGAGCTGGTGCAGCTTAGTGGTGGGGTAGTTGTCTCACATGTATAGGATCTTGGGTTCCATTCCACCACCACAGAAACACAAACAGCAGAAACAACAGCAACCAAAACAAATTGTGGAAAAAATAAGAGAAGCATTTTTATAACCATGATTGCTTAGAAATTGTAGGCTCAAGTAAGGTTGGCGAGAGCAATTATTAGCTTTTTCCACTTAAGAAGCAGACAGTACTAATACTGTCTGCTAATAGTGTTTGTTAGTCCATGGATGATTTATCCCTTTGTTGACCTGTCCTGTATAATCATGTTTCTCTTAAAGAAAAAAAAGGGATTTCAATTTAAAATGTAAAGAAAGTGTCGTTGTGAGGAGAGGAAGAACTATATAAGAAAAAGGAGTCTAGATAAAAACTTGAAAGTAACTCAATGGTAGAGCACTTGCGGAGCATGTGTGAGGTCTTGGATTTCATCCTCAGCAACACACACACACACACACACACACACACACACACACACCGAAAATAATCTGGAAAAATTGGGAAAATAAGCAACTAGCATGTTGTCTTACAGAAGGAAGCTCAAGGAAGAGATGCCATTTAACTCAGACTCACAAGATTTGAACATGACTTTTAGGAACAAATTCTAGCCTATTGTTGTTCACCTTTGCTTCTCTCAGAATGCCACAGCAAATAGCAGTGTAAAATTGTGATAACACAAGAAATGTTTGTAATTTCATGGGAACAATCTGTTTTCAAACATCCCAAACTATCCCAAATATAGCAATGGTTTTATGTAAATGGTGCTTGTAATTATAAACCTTCCTTTTTTGGCCATTAAATATGCCTGGAAGAATTTTAACTACCCAGACCCTTTCTGGGTTAAATTTTCCTTTTGTATCCGGAAGAAAAGTATTTTCTTTTGAGAATACTCTATAGTTCTTAACTTTCAGAGGCTAAGGCTGATAATCTTTCCGATGGATCACATCAAATGAACTTGTTTTCCTTCAAAATATTGAGATAAAATATTAGCCTATGCTTAGAAAGAAGATATTGGGGTAGATTTTTCATCTCCAGAAACATTGTTCTTCAGCATCATGGTCAAGGCCATTATTTACTAGATACGTGTCTACTGTTTGCCTATCAGTTAATGCTCCAGACTTACATGTATCCAGTGTCTGGCCTTGTGAAGACAGATGGAAGGTCCATGTGACCCAGGGAAAGGAGCACACTGACTTGAACACCTAATCTGTGTCAGACACTTTACAACATATGCACTGATGGTTGCCAACAAACCTGTCATGCAGGCGTTTTCATTCTCATTTTACAAGTAAGGAAAACCTAAACCTAGAAAAAAAGGATTAAGTAGGTTGCTTGATGCCATAGAGCCAGGACTGGCAATGTCTGCCTTGGAGGGATGATCTTTCCAGTACCTGGCTTCTCATATTTAAGAAATGGAAGAAGAATGGAGGAAGCATTGTGCAGACTCCAAGCCAAGCTTTTGAGTTGCCTGCAATAATGATTTCTACTCTGTAATTTTTTTTTTTGGAAAAAAGGAGGTAATAGAAATTCTTTTCTGGACACCTTCAGTGGGACTCTTGTCTACTGAGGCTCTGAAATCACAGTTGGCCAGTTTCTGGTCCTGTCACCCCTCTCCTAGAAATTCAGGGACTAACTAAGAGTCAGGCAGAAAAGACACATTCACCAAGGAGAACAGAGTGGCCATCGCTTTGATTATTAATGGTGTTACCTCAAGAGACTGATTCCAAAAGGTCCTCGGAGTGGCACATTCATTTCTAATCTTCCCAAAAGACCAAATTTCCCAGAAATTTTGAGTAAAGGCCATAGAGCAAACAGGCTGAAGGTCTGTAGTTAGAGGAAATGGGCTGAGCACGTTAAAGACTCCGAGGTAGCAGAGATCTGTTTTCCATTCTAGCTCCATAGCTTTCTAAATGGTGACTTCAGGAAAGCTACGTCATTGTTTGGTGCCTCAGTTTCTTCCCATGCAAATGGAGCTTCTTGCCTGAGGTGGTAATATTTGTAAAGCAGCCAGCACAGTACCTGGCATACAATAGACATTTAATAAATGCTCTTATGATCCTGATGATGAAGTTATAAACTAGACAGGTGTTTCAACTCACTTTTCTATTTCAGTCACTATTGAAACTTCAATAACTGTTTAGATCCTCACAGCCTTAAAGGATTAGGAAAATGAACTCTCATGGTTCTGTTGGATATGGGGGTGGGAATGGGCTATGGAAAAGGCAGAAGAGCAAAGTAAATGTAAGCCACAGTGCTGTCTGCTAAGAGGGAGGGAGGATAAAACTGGAACAGACTCTGCTGGCTGGCTTCCCTCACCAGGTGGATGGAAGAGATGCAGGGGTGAGTTCCACACCCTTACCAGGGACCCAAGGTGGAAAAGTGAATCGGCAGGGCAGATATGTAAAGTTCGAATTGGGTGAGAAGTAGGAGATGGTGGCCCCAGGCAAGGGAGCATAATCAGGTTGCAATAGCCTGAACCCTTAAGGACCAGAGGAGCAGCAAGAGGTGAAGAGGTACGGGGATTAGGGTTTGACAATAGGTAGAAACAGAAGAAAGAGATGAATTCAGGTGATAAAGCCTGCCAAAATTCCCAGAGAAGTGATTTGTTATGGCGAGGACTGAGCCTTGGTATTGGGAGGGAGCTCTTACAATCTCTGAGCCATCCTGTACTGATGCCCAAGAAGCTCACAGAAAGAATGAGGGGAATTAGGGACACTGAGTGTATAACATAATTCATCACTTGAGAGAGGTGACTTAATTTTTAAAATAAGAACAAATATATACTGAATGCCCATTACATGCAGGCACCGTGTAGAGACAGAAAAATTAGAAAGGAAAAAAAGAAGAGAATGTTTTGGCCCTCATAATGCTTGCAGGTAAACAGGATCCAGGGAAGCTAAGTGTTCTGTGTGCACATGTTTCTTCATGTCAGCTTGATCTGTGGCCCATGTGACAGTACCAGACTCCAGTTGGAATGAATTGATTCCCCACCCAACTGTTCAAGTCTCCCACCACTCCCATGCCACTTTGTTCCCCCGGTTGTCATTTTGTTGTTGACCTCAGCCTGGCACAGACTGTTTCAAGGTTGAACTGGATTCTTGGACATGTGCTGAATAGTTATATATTGAGATTGATGGTGAGAGAAGGAATGGGAAAAATGGCATGGATGAATCTTGCTCCTGATGTGTATCCTGAGATCTTTCAAGTCAAAGAAAGAAAGATAGTAGACACATTTCTGGGCATGCTCAGCACAAAGTCATGGAGCATATGTTTTAAGGGTTAAAATAGTAGAAACGGATGCTTCTGGGCATGTCTAGTTCACATTATAAAGATGGCTTTGTTGTGTCGTTGTGGATGTGTGTGGATGTTAAGAGCACCAAGGTCCATTAATTACTCTGGTGTGTTTGAGTAAGCTACCAAGGGATATAGGGGGGATTTCATGAGGCAGAGCCAAGTGCAAAGGACATTTCTGGGTGAGTGAAGACATGTACAAAGACAGAGGCAGGGGAACTTGGGGGCAGTCTCATGGACTCCTATGTAGTTAAGCTTTACTGGAGCCGGGAGTGGGTGATGAGAACAGCAGTCAGACTGAGAAGATACTTGACACCTGGGGCATAGAATACCTTGACTCCTGTTCAGGAGTTTGGGTTTTATTTTGAAGGCTAGGGGCAGCCATGATACGTGTTCTTGTGCAGAAGGTCTACTTCCTAAAGAAAAGGGGCTAAGCCCACTAGAGTTAGACCAAGAATCTTCAGTGTTAGAGATCTTGTACTTCACAGTGGGCTGGACAAGGAGCTTGACATCCCAGAAAATGTTCAACGAAATTGAAATCACAATTAGATCTGCTTGTGTGGAAGTTGCCCTATATTGCAGGCTTGGACATTTTATGGACAGCTAATAGCCTTGTTAGTTAGGGTTGTTTTTGACTTACATGTATGTGTCTAGTTGGGGTGTGATGCGCCTCACTGTCTTTGACCCTTCTTAATTTTCTCTGGTGGAACACTTTTGCTAAGCCACTTGGACCAAACCTGCTTGCTAAAGACTGCATTTTAGAACGTGACTAAATTATTGCTTAAATCTCTAACAGAGCTGGATTAGAGCAACAAATTTTACACTGTTTCAAGGTGAGGTATTGAGTAGCCCCTCCTATGTACTGGCAGAAAGATGGGAGTAGACACTGGGCCCTGCCCATGTGTTACAGACCTACAGTCAAACCTCTCAAATCCATTTGAGATGATGTTTATCTTGCTTGTCATTTTGAAGAGCAAACAACCTAAAGCTTTAATAAGCATAAAACAACTCCCAGTTGCCACTTTCTCTCTCCCTTTGTGATCTTTCACAGAAAATAATGTGAGTCTAGTAGAAGTCGAACTTTTTCTTCCCTTAGTCCTGCTGTCCCCACCCCCAGGATCCCATATTCCCTTCCTACTTGCTAACTGATTGTTGAATTTACCCCCAGCATCTTTTCGGAAAATATTAATAGACTATAGCTTTCAAAAGTCATCCTTTCCCTCTTTTGGAAAGATGTGCTTGCCATTATCGTTTTTAATCTTTAGGTATTTAATTTTGCCCTATAAGATGATATCAGATCATTGTTAGGTACTCTTTAATTTTAACTGCTAACTCCCAAACTATAAGGTTATAGAGCTTCATGAATCAAGCTGCCCTGCTCTACCCCACTATGCCTTCCATCCCTAGGATAGCAGGATCTTTGTACGGGACATAAAAATGAGATGCCTTTTGACCTTGAAGGGGCAAATTTCCATATCAACACATTTAATACACCTTTTCCTTTCATTTCAGGCAAAAGTTTTGAAAAATCTGAACAAGTATACTTAATACACCACCCTCACAATTCAAACTAAACATGCCAAGAAGTGTTCTTGGCCACCATGTTAACCCTTTGAATATACACTTGATAGATGAATTTGAGCTGATCATGTCCAGCAATTTGTCTAATGTCTCTCCTTCTTGAACTATGACCTTAAACTGAGTGTGCTGAGGAATATTCTTCATATACTCCGCCTGTTCAGGAATGTGCCCGCCCCTAACATGCTTTCCAATATGACTATACATAGGCTTCCTTTGTCTGGGAAGGACATTACTTTGGAAATATTTCCTGTGCTCTTTCTACCTGCTGCAGGTGACAAACATTTCTTCACTCTTAAAAAAAGAGCCTTTTGTCCATCTTTTTAAGCTGTGTGGAAAATGTTCTGTATGAGCATGTTTCTGAGGATAAATTCGGTCCTTTTGAATCAAAATCTTAATTTGCTTACTATTATCAAAGTCTACCTACTATTAAGAACATGCAACCTCTACTAGATTGTCCCAAAAGTTTAGAAATAAAGAGGATCAAACTGAATTTGATCTAAATGACTCTGAAGATTCTCATTAAATTGAACAAATCATAGGCTGTTTTTAAAGGTATAACCATAGGTGTGTACTCCAGACCCCCCAAACATACCCTGTCTCTACTTCATCCTCTTGTTCTAAGCTGCAGCACCTAGAATATTTCTTCCTAGGCATCGATTAGCTTACTCCTTTTTCTTCCTCAAGAGACCACATTCCTTTTGTTTATCTATTCCCCATAGAACAATTTTTTTTCCAGTCACTCTCTGTTTACTCCTAGATTTCAATTTGCAGTGGCTTTATGCATGTTGTTGTTGGTATAACTGCAATACATTGGGTCAATAAATTTCAGTAGAAATTTACTTTGTTCTTGGATATTTGTTTTGTTTTCTATTTTTTGAGACAAGGTGCCAGTCCACGATGGCCTTGAACTCACTATGTATTTGACGATGACCTTAAACTCCTGATCCTCCTGCCTCTACCTCTTAAGTTCTATGATTACATGTGTGCACCACCACACATGGTTTGTATAATGTTAGGGACTGAGCCCAGGGCTTCATGTGCACTAGGCAAGCACTCTCCCACCTGAGCTACATTACCAGGCCTGTTTCTGGATTTTTTTTCTGCACAGCATGGTGTTGGATCTTGTTCAGTGGTTCTAAGCCCTCGATGTACTTCACAGTCACCTAAAGAGTCTTGGAGATCATGAAAACTTGGGCCCTACCCCAAGTGTTTTAATTCAAAATGGTTTGAGCTGGGGCTGGTGTTGACTGGCTACCTCCTGTAGTGGGGATTGAACCCCTGGCCTTCGACATACTAGAAAAGTGTCCTACCACTGAGATACATCTCTTCATACATACTCTTTTAGGTTTACCAGTTGATTCCAATGTGTAACCACTAGGCCAACCTAGCTGAAATTGGCCAATATTAGGGTTTTCCAAAGGATGCAGTGGTACCTGGCTGAGATTTTGACATCTGCAGAGTAACCACCTCGTCTTGTTTCTCCTCTTGTTTCTTCAGATGGTGCTCCTGGCTAGATGCGAGGGGCACTGCAGCCAGGCATCGCGCTCGGAGCCATTGGTGTCCTTCAGCTCTGTCCTAAAGCAACCTTTCCGTTCCTCCTGTCACTGCTGTCGGCCCCAAACCTCCAAGCTGAAGGCTCTGCGTCTGCGCTGCTCAGGGGGCATGCGACTCACTGCCACCTACCGGTATATCCTCTCCTGTCACTGTGATGAATGCAGCTCTTGAGGCTTGCTGCTCAGTGGCTTCTGCTGGGACAACAACAGAAGCAGTTCAACCAGCCAAAGAAGGACTGGCAAGAAAAGAGTTAAGGCATATAAATATGCAGCAATTCCCACAGGATTGTGCACATTCTAGTAATGAAGACTCAATGCGCTTTTTGACAGAAAGACTCTGTCAAATTTGTTTTCAGTTCCCATCTCCTTTCCCTGATAGAATTTCTTTTGGTTACTTTTCAGATTCAGGCATTTCCCATGTTAGCTCTGAATGTGGTTTGGGTTTCTGACAATTCTGCAATAGTGGGAAAATGTGGGCTCCTGTGCAAGAGTGTGTCAGGCTATCCCTATTTGGTGCATATTAGGGAAGAATTTGCTCAACTCTTCCTAGGACATCTTCCGTTGTTGTTTCATGTTCTAATTTTGGTCTAAGGTTACCCCTGCCTCTAAAGGTTACCAATTTCACATTTTGGACACCAGCTATGCAGCTATGTTCAGCGAGGTTTACTCACAGACAGCTAACTGACATTAAAATAATGAACAAGCGAATTCTTTTATGTGATTATAGAAATCTTGGCAGTTATAATTATTATTCAGAAATGACTTTCGGGATGTACAGGTAGCATAAGGAATTTGTCATCTGAAGGCTTTTGCGGGTAAGCTATGGTAAAATTTTGCCAGGAAGCAGGCTTTCAAAGACTTGCATGCACACAGACAGATCCTGCACTGACTCTGGAGAAGGCATGCATCACTAGAGGTATGGAGAATGCACCTTACTCATGCATGAGAATTAGACAAGCAAGGATGAATCTATTTGTGAATGTGCCATAGCTTTAGCTGTGTCTTGGCCATCATTCTCTAACATCTACCTGTCCATGTGAGGCTTGTTGCCATAATGGTGACCTTGCTTGCCTTCTAAATATTTGGTTCCAATATACCTTGGTCCTTGAGGCTCATATTTTGAGTTGATCCCACGTTTTGAAATAAAGAGTATCTTCAAAATTTTGATTGTGTAAGTACTATTGTTTTCCTCTCCTCCTCTTCCTCCTCTTCCTCTTTCTCTTCTTCAATAGCCTTCTATGATATGGATACAAGATCCATGTAGCTACTGCTTGGATAGCTCCAATGATATGGTAAAGGGGTTGAAAATAAGAAGGATATTGAGTTCCAGAATACATGATGGAGACTTTTTTGAATTAATGTACTGTGGTGGTAGGGGTTCATGAAGCTTGGCTGTTGATCTCAAATTTCAGTACAAAATCTGATACATTCTGGCTTCCTTAGTTACTGTGGTGTGAAACAGAGATGTCAACTCCTTTTTTCGATCTCGTCATTTTTCTCAGAAAAGATTAAGTATACATAAGTGAAGTCTACAAAACCAACAGGAGGACAGAATTCACAAGTAACAGTTTTTTGTGCCATTGATGGTCTTGTGCTCCAGACCTAATGATAGTTTTATGATATTCCTGAGCATGACAGGACTACTTGTGGCACTGGTGTAGTGTTATGTCCACTATAAGCATGTCAATATGAACCCCAACAGGCAATTCAGTTTCCAGGGAAACCTTGACACTGTGCTGTCCCGACTAACCAAAAATGACAATGCCCTCACTGTTATCACAGCTAACCTGTGAATTACTTTTCCTTCAGAGATGATGATTTTCTACACTCTTTGACACCATTTTCTCACAGTTTTAAGAAAGCCATCAGGGTTAAATTTGTATTCATGACTTTGAAACAAAATAAAAATTTTGAACTTGATTTTAATCTTCATGGTGATAGAGCCACACAGTCCATTGAATTGAAAGAGTTCCTTGTCCTGAAAACAAATTAAAAATAACCATTTAGAGCACTATATGAAGAGAAAATTTTTCATAGAACTAAATCTAATACTGAAAGGTAAATGGTTACACAACCAGCTTTTGAGATAAGATCTTACATGTTGTTGCACAGGCTGGCCTTGAGCTCTGAACTCTTTTGTAGCAGCCTCCATAGTATACCACCACACCCGGCCAAATGTTTATATGTCTTGCCAGATGATGAAAGTTTCATTGCTGGCCACATTTATGGCTGTTCTTTCATGCTACCAATCAGGAAGTAGAAATGATGTTGGAGATAGCTCAGTGCTTACTGCACTTTCAGAAGACTGGAGTTTGGACGGCAGCACTCACATCAGGCTGCTGACAAATGCCTACAACTCTAGCTCCAAGGGATCCTACACCTCCTTCTGGCCTATATGGGAACCCATTCATGTACACACAGACATAGATACACAGACACGGAAGCATATACACAAACAGGGAAAGAGACATACACACAAACAAAATAACTATATCTTTTTCTTTTTTTGGTCTTTTTGAGACAGGGTCTCCCTATAGTCCCAGCTGGCCTGGAACATGCTATGTAGACCAGGCCGGAATTGAATTCACAGAGATCCACCTGCCTCTGCCTCCCAAGTGCTGGGATTAAAGGCATGCACCACCATGCCCGGCTAAACCATATCATTTTTTTTTTAAAGTAGAAACAATATTTCTAACCTTAAAATGTCTCTTCTTGGCTTTGAAATCTCATTTGGCTTTAAGAATCTATACCATATACCACCTAAACTGCAGTCTTTCCTTACTTCTTAAGTATTTGTGACTGTAGGGGAGGACGTTATATGACTCATATTTCTAACATCTCCAGAAGTCATGGAAAATGGTTCCTTCAAGTTTCACAACATGGTCTACCATGAAATCTTCCTACATAAGAAATAAGAAAAAAAAAATACTTGGAACATTAGAGTGTCTTTAGAAAGAATCCAGCATCATCTCCTTTAAATAAATGAACAAAAAGTTGCCCAAAGAAGTCCAAAAACCTACTCAAAGTCACTCACTTAGTCTTGGATTTGGAACTAGAAGCCAAGCTTCCTTCTGGCCGTAGCCATGACTGCTACCCTTTTTCCATCCATCAATGATACCATGTATCTTTTAGGATCTTGGGTGCTGGATACAATGACTGGACTGGAAAAGAGTGTAGAGAGTGAAGTTTAGTGAGGACATACCAAACCTCAAAAAGACATGAAAGAGTTACATTTCCCCTTAAATACCCTTCAAGTTCCCCTGGGAACACAGAGAATTAAAATATTATTGGCTATTAAGTTACTATGGAATTTGTATTAAATCTTTAAAAAGTTAAACATATTTAGTCTTATTTTAGTGTTTACCCCTAAGGATAGGGAAAGAGCCAAATGAAAACACTGATCAGTTATGAACACTATTCTTGGAATGCCTGAAGAATGTTCACTTGCCTTTCCCATTTACTATGCGTGAGAAAAGGAAATGAAAATGTGTTGTTTTGTATCTTACAACTTAGAAATCTGTATGTTAATTCCTAATGGTGGAGGAAAATCCTCCTATAAACTAATCTGAACCTCATCCTTTATTAGCACTTGATAATAATGGGATGTTATTGCAGTGGAAGACACGGGTTCTGAGCTTCATTGATTTTCTTGACATCCTGGCTTCCCAGACCTATTCCTTAAGTCTTATACATACAGTAAGTTCTTGAACTTTCTCCCAAAGCTTAGAAGAAAAGACAAGCCAACCTTTGTTGGTCTTGAGGAAATGATGGTCCAATTTCTTTTAAACTCGGTGCTTGCCAAGCTACTCAGTACATTATTTGTTGTTAGACAGAGCAGGCTACATGTGCATTCAGGTTAAAAGACAAATTGTTTCAGTAAGTATATTTCTTTATTGTGATCTTGCAGGAATTAAAATACGAATTTACTTTTGGTTATCGCTTCAGGCCTCACTGAAATATGTACCCTTGAGCAAGCGAGTTAACCACAATGGAAGCCCTAATCTTAGGGCTAGAAGAGGTGGTGAAGGTACATTGGAAGCATTAGTTTGGAAAGGGAAGCCATATCCTGCTGATAGTTTCCCCTTCATGACTGTAGGGTACAGATGCATCCTGATGGACAGTTTTATACCTGCTCCCTTCAGCAGCAAGGACAATGGAAAATCTTGGGGTTGGAAAGAGTTTTGTTCATAATTGTATAGTAACACTATAGGAAGAGAGAGGTCTTTGCTTAACAATGCCTGATTCCACTGAAGCAAGTAGCAGCCACAATTTCTGAAGGACAGTGTTTCATGAGAAAATAACATCATACGCTAACAAGTCTATGTTAATATGTCTGTGTTAGATGCTCTGTCTTCCTCTAAGTCTTCACTATGTGAATAAAGTGTTCGAGTCTATTCTAAGTAAATGTGAGCATACATCTTTTCTCTTATGTTATATGGAATATGATTTGAAAGGTCTTGCTAAAATCATTCTGTATACTCAAATGTCAATGCTATCTTCTCATGGTAGACAGACCATTTTAAAATGGACAGTTACGGCAAACATGGAAATGTACCAACCAGTTTAACCTTCAAGGAAGGGCTCATTGCATCATTTGTTAATCTCTCAGGGGCTGCCTCATCTTCAGAGTCAACTTGCCCAAAGATATACTCAAGGATGTGCTCTTCTCAGGAAAACTAATATCCAGTGCCCAGTAGAGGCCTGGTTCTCTTGGCCCAGTGAAGGACAACTTTTATGAATACTCCTGGTTCCAGATCTTTCCACAAGGTTCCCTTTCTACCTACATGTTCTTCTCCCTATAGAAGTCTTTATTCCTGATAAATAGCCAGCACCACAAACTCTATCACTGCTTTAGCCTGCAAATTATATCTAAACAACCTAGTCTCAGTGGGAGACTCATAATATTTAAGGGTTCAAATCAATGTTTCAAGTTGGGTGTGATTGCACACACCTGTAATTTCAGAACTTGAGAGGGTGAAGTGGGATTTTTCTTACATGCATGCATACATAAGACAAAAATAATAAATAAAATATTTAAAAAATAAAATAACTCTTATTCTCAGAGGACTTTATTTGAATTTCATCTTTAATTGACATCTTGAATTGTACTTATTTATGGGTGATGAGTTGATGTTTCATATATATGTTTATGTTGTGTAATGATCAAATCAGGATCCACCCATCACCTCATGAATTTACCTTTTCTTTCTGGTGAGACTATTCAAACATTGCTCGTTTAGCTATTTAGAAATCCGTGATACATTCTTGTTAAGAATAGCCTCCTAGGGCTGGAGAGATGACTCAGTGGTTATGAGCACTGGCTGCTCTTACAGAGGATTTGCATTTGATTCCCAGCACCCACGTGATGGCTAACAACCATCTGTAACTCCAGTTCCAGGGGAATCTGACACTCTCTTTTCACCTCCACAGGCATTGTATGACACAGGTGACTTACATACATACAAGAAATATACTCATACACATAAAAATAATAAACAAAATATTTAAAAAGAATAGCCTCCCAGTAGTGGAATAGACCACCAGAATTTACTCCTCCTATATGCTTATAACTTTGTACAATTGACTGACCATCCCCATTGCCTTTCTACTCTCTATTTCTATAAAAATAATTTCTTAGTTTTATTATAATAGGATCTTTGTAGCTCAAGTTGGCCTCCAACTTGTGATCCTCCTACTGTCGTCTTCTGAGTACCGGGAATATAGGCATGTACCACTATGCCGACTATGAACAATCATTTTTAGATTTCAGCTATGATTCTTTTCATTTTTCTATTTATTTTCTTAAATTTTTTTTGTCTCTGTGTGTGGGTTATGTATGTGTTTGTGTAGATGTGGGCACATGTGAAGGCCAGAGGCTGATACAGGATGTCTTCTTTGCTCATTCTTCATCTTAATTTTTGAGACAGAGTCTCTCCATGAACTTGGACTCATTAATTTATCTAAGGTATCTGGTCATTGAGCTTCAGGGATCTACCCATCTTTGTACCCCAGTGCTGAGGTTATAGAAGCACAGTAGTGTGCTCAACTATTATGTGGGTGCTGGGGATCTAAGATCAGGTCCTCATGCTTGTGCAACTTTACCAACTGAGCCATCTTTTCAACCCCTTCTAATTTTTTCTAAAGCGTTAGTTAAAGAGGGAACAGCTCACGGAACCATCTTGTGTTGGTATCTGTCAGTTTTTATCAGCAAACTATGATCCCAAAATGCACGGAACTTGTTGACACAAACAGAATACAGTATCTTGTCCCAATAGAATTTTGTAGAATACACTATTTGTAGAATATACAAATGTCTGGAGAATATAAACACACTCTAAATCATCTATGAAAGTAAAGCTGTGCTTGTGAGTTCCAGACTCATACTTGGCTGTACTCTTTTGAATAGCTTCAATGTCCTCATGTTATGTATAATGTGCCAGGCATGCTGGTAAGCAGCCAACTGTGCACACATTTCATTATATATGGATATTTTGCATATATGACTATTTTGGGTTAGAAATTTGCCTTGGGACTCAGAAAAACTGTGCAGAGAATATGTACACTTTGTTTAAGTGTTTCAATCTCCAATATAAACCAAATAAAGGAACAATGTATGCATAATATGAATATTTTAGATAAAAATTGAGAATTAGTCAGAGTACCTGGAAGGAATTTAACTTGAGTGGCATCATCATCATCATCATCATCATCATCATCATCATTTCCATCACTGCTAAGCTCGATTAAAAGTATAGAATGAAACATATATTGTATTAACATCTTTCTTGTTTTATCTCATTTAATGTTCCCAATAGCCCTTGAGGTTACTATCACCCCCATTTTACAGGGAGTTGAACACATGTTTATGCTTCCTAATAACTGTGGCTTTAAATTTTTTTTGGATTCCACAATTTTTCATTATCTTCAAGATGAGCACCCGAACTATTGCTGCTTTCATTACCTCCAAGTGTAGATAAAGGAACTGTGCATGCATATGTAGTCTGGAAATAAATTTAAAGTGAGAAGCTCTATCCTTATGAGACCTCATATTCTAAACACTGCTTGTGGTTTCAAACAACTAATTTTAGAAATGTATTGTTTTCAATCTTCCATGTACTCTAGCAGTTTGCTCCCCCCCCCTTAATCTTATTATATGAGATTTTTCTCTCTTTTGTGTTGGAATATTTGCTTCTCTTTCCCTTATTAGGTTTTACAAGTGCATTTCATGATTCTTTTGGTAACCATTGTTGGAAGAAACTACGAGAGAGCACGCTAATATAGGGCCTGGCTTGAGCAAAACATGGAAGACGTGCAGTCCAACCCGCTTAGTGTCTTGAAGAAGACTTTCGATTTTCTGTCTTCAGACCCTCCAACCTGTACTCACCGCACTGGTCCATGCTACACTCTTGATTCTTCTTGTAGGATAATTTCCAATGGACAATGAAACGAGTGCTTACTGATGTTACTGAAGCCAGCATGGTGTGAACTTCTCTGGCTCTTTGTTTACTCTTACCTGTCAATTCACAGTGCTCCTCATTGCGTGTTAAGAAAATGAACTCTGGGGCCTGATTGTCCCTGCTCTCCTGTTAACCATGTGACTTTGAACAAGTTACTTGTCCTCTGTGTGCCTTGGCTGCCATATCTGTCAGATAGAGCTGAGAATAATATGAATATGCTTCCTGACACTTTTAAGAGTTAGAGAAGTTAATACATGATGTCTACAGACCTTTAAGCATTTCTGAGTGACTATCAGCAGTTATTTCTATTTATGCAGTCTCATTTTGAATAAACACTTGCATCTCAAATACAGCTTTGGTTGATTTGAATGTTATCCTTACCTCAATTTTTCCAGCAAAATTTCTTATTATATTACTTGCTACATTTCTTGTTATGTTACTCTGTAATAAAAAGTTTTTATTTTAAAGAATGCAGCACTAAATTGTTAGGAAAAATTAGAGTTCATTGTTCTACAGTAGCTTAATTTTTGTCTTGTATACTCTGCTTTCAAATGAAATTCATGCCAGTGACAGAAAATGCCTATGAGGTCATTTTACGTGCCCACCTACATGGGGAATCACAACTCAACCAATGAAATGTAAAAATCTCTCAATACCTCTTCTGGGAAATTATCTTATTCTTAAGTAAATGCATAGCCTTCACTTCTTCCCATTATCCAACTATTTTCAAAAGCACTGCCTTCGTTCCTTAGGAAGTCCTCCTAAAGATGTGCGTTAGTGAACCTATTCAGAAATGTGCTATGCTAATGATATAATGGACGAACCTCATGAAAGGAACTATCTTTCTTTTTATTTCATTTTATTATTATTATTATTATTATTATTATTATTATTATTATTTGCGGTGTTGGGTTGGAATACAGGACCTTTCACATTCCAGGAAAGTACCGTTACCGAACCACATCCCTAGCCTCAATTTTAGGTTTAAAAATACAGAGAAACAGAGAAGCTTTGTTCCATCCTAAGGCAGGGAGGATTACAGTAAATAGTACACTTCGTACATATAATTCTTTACATTGGTTTCTATTTTTGACACAAATATCGATTGGCACAGAACAGTAAGTCCTAGTCATATGTCTCTTACATTAATTTCTACTTTCCACAAAATTGCACTCATTTGTCCAGTGCCAGAAACCTTTGTAGCAAGTCTTAAATTTGAAGTGTAGAATATAAAATTAAAATAGAAAAATTACAATTTGATAAAAGTCAGTCATGCTTAATATAATGCAGTATGTGCTGCATATAATATTTAAATTTCTTATTGCTGTATTTTAAATTTTTCTGTTTATTTTATTTATGTGTGTGCCTGCTTATCTGCATGTGTGTGACACTGCCTGTGGAAGTCAGAGGAGGATGTCAGATCCCCTGGAACTGGAGTCATAGAACTGTTGTAAGCTGCCTGATGTTGGTGCTGGGAACTGAGCAGTAAGTTGCTCTTAACCACTGAGCCATTTCTCTAGCCCCTTAGTTGCCATATTTTAAATAATAAAAACAAGGATAGGTGTGGTGATACAAGGCTGTCATTTTAGCACAGAGCATGCTGAATTTGAGACAAAGTTGAGATACATCGTGAGTTCTTGGTAAGCCTGGGTTCTGTTTCCAAAAACTAAAACAAAAATAAGTAAACACAATTAATATTAATTTTAACAACATATTTTAGTTGGTCTAATATATTCAATAGGTAATCAATATGAAAAATATTAACAAGACATTGTACTTTTTTATATAAAGTGTTTGAACTCTGGCATGTATTTTATCCTCAGAGGGCATATCAGTTGAAATTATACATTGATTTGAAGATTCCATGGATGCATTGTAATCATCAGAATAAAAGAGAAGATAAGGTAGACAAGTTGAAGATCAAGAGCAGAGAGCATGGGCCTGCAAACTATGGAAGAGTCCTTGGTGAGAAACAGTTTCTTAGAATTTCAGGGACTGTTGCCAATGTCTACAAATTTCCTCAGTGTCCGGAAACCTGAGTGAACTTCTGACCCTGCCATTAAACAAATATGTGATGCCCAAGCTAATCACTTCTACTTTCTATTGACGGTGTCTTAGATCAGATGGTGACATTTTTCCTGTGTACACAGACACACACACACAGACACAGACACACACACACACACACACACACACAGACACACACACACACTTCCCTTAACATCGTTCCCATATCAATAGCACTTTTATTTTTTAATTTATTTATATTTTATATGTATGAGTCTATTGCCTGCATGTGTGTAATGCACCCATGTCATTCAGTGCCCATGGAGGACAGAAGGCATCAAATTCCCTGGGACTGGAGTTATGGATGATTGTTAGCCACCTGCCATGTGGGTGCTGGGATTCGAACCTGGCTCTTTTGCAAAAACAGCTAGTGCTCTTAAGCACTGAGCCATCTCTCCAGCCCCTAAAAAGGCTTATATTTTTATCTATTGGTTTTCTCAAGTTTTCTTTTTCTTCATTTCAAGTGTTGCGCATAAAGTCAGATCTGTAGCTCAATTTGAGAGCACATGCTTACTATATGTGTGTGAGGGCCTGGATTGCCCCCGCCCCAGCATTGTAATGAAATGAAACAAAACAAGGTGAAGGGTTGCATAAATGATGTATTATATGCATGGTTTAAAATGGGAGTAATCAAGTTATCATCCTGAACATCATTATGCCAGCCTGTTATTCCCTCTCTCTGAGGCAGGGGGACTGGAAGTGTCAGTTGCTAGGCAACACCAACCACCCTTCAGCTTCCCACCAGCCCAATGAATATTGCTTGCATCCCAAGTAGAAGGATTGGGCACTGTTGCAATGAATTTACATCCCAAATGAAGAAACCACAAGAAGTCAGCCATCCTCAAAAGAAGTAGCTACCTCACCACCCTTGAGTCCTGAGTTATGTGTCATCTTCTCAATAAGGTGAACCCTAACTGTGTAATTAATAAATGAAACCTCCTCCATCCTCCGAACTCCCCCACTGGTCTATTATTTTTTAACAGAAAATACAGCACTATACAATTTAAAAAATATTGTATTGATTCTTTGAGAATTCCATACAATGGTTTTTGATCATATTCAGACTCCCTCTCTTATCTTCACTCCCACCCCCCACCTGCTGACTTCCCATCTTCTATTATTACTGTTCTTTTCTTAAGGCCTGTCAAGTCTAATTTGCGTTCCTCAAGTACTCTTGGGTGTGGGTCCATCCCTAAAGAAAACTGACTTTCCTAGAAGCTCTCAATTGCCAGTAGTTTCTCAGCTGGGGCTGGAGCTCTTGCCTACTTCAATCATCTATGCTTTCATCTGGCTTTTGTTTGCACAGGTCTTGTGAAAGCTGTCCCAAGTGATATGGGTTCACATTGGCAAATACTCTGTGGTGTCTAAACAACACCTTGCCTTCATCTGCCACCTCTGGCTCTTATATTCTTTCCATCACCTCTTCTATAATGATCCCTGCACCTTGGTAAGAGAGGATGTGACATAGGTATCTTACCTAGGGCTAAGCACTTCACAGTCTCTTATCTCTGCATATGCTACACAATTTTGAACAAATGAGAGTAATCTAGGAATTTCATTACAATAATGCTTTCAAGCTGGGCCTGGTGGTGCAAGCCTGAAATCCCAGCTGTTTGGGAGACTGAAGCAGGACAATCTTGTGTACAAGGTTTACCTGGGCAGTTTAGTGAGACTTCAATCAAGGTTAAACTTAAGTACCTTTATTATATTACATCGGGTAAAATTGTTGGCAATGAAAAAATTTTCAGTGCTGACAATGGGATATGGGGCCTCATGCATCATCAGGCCCTTGAGAATCTTTAAAATAGAAAATGTGCTTCATTTCTCGTTTCTGTTTTCTTTTCCTCCTAGTTTAGTCTTCCTGTCTCTTCCCTTCTAACAAGGCCTAAGCAGCAGAAGGATTAGAGGGGTTTGGAGGTGGCTCAGTAGGGGGTGGGTCAGCCACCCCTTTGTTTTTCCCTACTGAAGGCCTGGAATATGCCAAGGGTATTTGAGGAGTAAAAAGAGATACATGCTTTTAGACTGAGTGTTCTTCCATAGCTGAGTTGCTCAGTTACAGAGCCATTAAAGGAAAATGACAATGTCCCTGATAGAAAAAGCCCTCTGGGGCTGAAAGTAGAGGCAAGATCTTGTAGGGCCCATGGTAGATGCCTAGGAAGCAGTGGGTAGGGAATACATTTGAAAAGACAGAGGCCAAGCCCTGTGCTATGTGTCAAAGGAACCTGGCCAATATGTTAGTCGTGTCTGAAACTTGGAATCTGTCTCCATGGCCTATGCTCATAAACAAGAATCTTTAACCTCAAGCAGAAGAATCTGATATTCTCATAAGAAGCCCATGACTTCACTCATGACATCTTTAGTTCTGATCTAGTATGGTGCTACACGCAATGAAGATGATAGTGAGGGGCTCGGCGTGGTGGTGCACACCTTTAATCCCAGCACTTGGGAGGCAGAGTCAGGCAGATCTCTTGTGAGTTTTAGGCTAGCTAGCTTGTTCTACTTAGTGTGTTCCAGGCCAGCTGGGGCTACAAGGGAGACCCTGTTTCAAAAAGACCAAAAAAAAAAAGAAGGAGGAGGAGGAGAAGAAAAAGAAGAAGAAATTGGATTCAATCCTCTCAACAACTCTGCTACTAACCACATATTATAGACACAGAATGCAGGGTTTAGAGATGTGGCATCATTTGTCCCTAGGCTCACCATTTGTAAAGGGCAGGACTAAGCTTTGACCTCAAATCTCGTTGTCTCTTAAGCGGAAGATTATTATATTTTTCTTTCTACTCCATCTACCCCCCACCCTTTCCGTACCTGCTTTGATTTGACCCCCAAGCAGGGAACATTCCCACAGATGACTGCGTTAGGGGGTTTGAGTCAAGATCAATTTTGTTCCAAAACCTCTGAACATGCAAGTCTTTCATAAGACCAGCCATATTTCTCAAAGGCCCTTGGGAGTATTCCAGCTTTTATGATCTCTAGAGACCAAAGAGAACCACTGGGTCCCTTGTAGACTTCCCCGGGAAATTTTAAGTCCAGCTTTTCTTGGCTTTGACTCCAAAGAATTTGGGTGAAACTTGGCCTGGCTTAGAAATTTCACAAGAGATCAGCCTGGAGTGTTTGACGTCATTCCCTGCAATGACATGAAATAGAGGTAAGAGATAGGCAATCTCTATCACTGTCCCAGACCACATTGATGTCAGGGCAGGAGGAAGCCCTGGAGACGTTCCAGTTACATGACCTTGTGCTATGGATGAGAGGCTCAGAGAGGTTCAGGTCACAAACCTAGCACACAGCAAAGCAAGACTAGTGTGCCAATCTCTTAGGCCCAGGGTAATGGCTATTGGATGCCTGCCACATTGTTCCCATCACTACTGTTACCCCACTATGTCAAGTTCATACTAGGCCTGCTAACAGAATGAATTTACTAATCTGAAAAAAAATAACAAGGGACGTTCAGAAGAAAGCAGTCCAGGAGCCGGAGAGATGGCTCAGTGATTAAGAACACTTATTCTTCTTCCAGAGGACCCGGGTTTGATTCTCATCACCTATATGACAGCTAACAATGTCTGTAACTCCAGTTCCAGGGGATCCAACGCCCTCTTCTGGCCTCTGCAGGGTGTTACACACACATGGTGCACTTACATACATGGAGATAAAATACTTACACATAAATAAAAACAATAAATAAAAGACTGAAGAAAAAAATAGAAAAGAAAGCAGGCCGACACAGTTTCTGATACACACAGCATGTGTTTCAAACAGGTAACCACTATAGGTTAGCACTACAGACAACATGCAAGAGTCATCAGAGGCACAGAGCATGTCATAATGGCCTACTCCTGTATTCAGGTAAGCAACAGTTTTCAGAGTGATGTTCCCCCAAAGAATCATATCAAGCAAAGTATGTTTTTGAGCAACACGCACTCTTACAAGACATTTGGTATGCAGCCTTTAGATGGTGCTAATGGTCTACTATAACACAGACTCTACAAGCGTCTGGTGTGCAGAATCAAGGAGGTAGCCGAGACTTCAAGAGACTAGCTATATTTCAATTCCTTGTGCTAGGCCTGAGGAACACATTCACAAATGATCTAGTGGTATCTTAATGAAAATAAATTTCTGAGGCTTTAGTTACTATAGCTAAATCTGGATAATGCTCCATGTACCAGACTGTTCTAGGCAGGGGTCATGCAGTCCATGCTATTGGTCAATACTTTCAAAGTGAATCCTTGACATTCAGATTTGCACTTTGTCTCTGTGCTGTGGCTCATGTGGGTAGAGAACTTGATTCATCATGTCAAATTGTGTTACTGGATTGTGTACTGGAGCTATTCACCATGTGAGACAGCTCCCTTTAGGAAATCCCCATTCATTCACATAAGAAACAACTGATAAAATGAATCATTGTTCAATTTTTTTCTGGCTCTGAAAAGGGGGTGGCGTGGAGAACACATCACACCGTAATACGCTTTCTACAACAGACTTTTATGTCTTATTTCTTCTTTTTTCTATACATGTAAGTAACTTTCTGATGCTCCATCAGTCACACAGTCCTGCCAAAAGAGACAATGCTTTGTCATTCATTTTTTCTTTGCCAGTGCAGTGAGTGACATGCTCTGTCACAATGGCTTTGAGAAGCCTGAACATTGTAAAAGTTTTCTATGAGGGAAAGAAAATAACGCTACGTCCATTCCCACAGATGCTCTGTCCATGTGGGAGCTGGTAAGGGTTCCTCACTCCAGATGTCACACTTAGAACAAATACATGGTGTTGTGGGGGCCATATGCTCGTGTGTATTTATAACTGGTTTTTGAAAGGCCAGGTCTTGGGAAGAAGGAAATCAACTGCCAGGCCAGGTTCCTGGGGAGATGATGAGAAAAAAGATTGAGAGAGTCATGGTACCATGTCTGAATTTCTTTTACAGGGGAAAATGTCCATGAAGAAGACCATGTGAGAGACAGAATTAGATCCAAAGAGATAGAAATCTTTAAAAGATGGATTTCATCAGCACCACGCTCTAACCAACTTATTAACTGGTATAATAAGGGGTAGAGAGAGGGCTAATATGCCCCTCAACTCTCACCAGTGAGGCTTCCATGTACATCAGAGTGCGATGTGCACAGAAGACCACAACTAGCCAAGTTTTGGAGAATAAGAGACTGTAGAGTGTAGGACAGGACTCCTATATGGAACCTCACCCACCCATGGCTTAGGAACCACTGTGGAAGAGGAGGCAGAAAGGTTGTAAGAGCCAGGGCCGGTTCATGAACACAGGGAGAAGGAGGCCTCCAGGCCACTGGAAGTTTGCTCATGTGAGCCTGTGGCAGCATGGCATCAAGCATGGGCCCTATGTCAGCTCAACTGAACAAGGGTCCAAAGGTGAGGTGAAAAATAGGTGGCAGCCAGCACTAGATTGAGAACTATGTGAGACTGATTGCTGCTGGGTGAGGAAGAGTATGACTTACATACAACCACTGGATGGGCTGACTCAACTCCAGTGGACGTATTTACACTGAAAGACATTTGGGTACAAACACCTGAATGAATAGGCCTCAGCATGTATGGCAGAGTTCATAGGGTTCAGTGGGGGTATGCAGGGAGGCATGGATCGGGGAGGGGGTCTGGATTTGAGTGGGAAATGTGTGAAATTTAAAAAGCTCAATTTAAAAAAGTGAAAAAAAGATAGACTTCAATCAAATTTAACATTTTTAGTTTTAAAAATGTTAAATAACTTCTAAATACAGAAGAATTTCAAGAGAAGTGCACAGTGTTCAAATGCTATTCATCTAGAGGACCCAATTTTAAATTTTTGCTACATTTACTTATATCTGTAGAAATATGTATACATATATATTAATTACTGAACCATTTGAGAGCAAATGGCATTATAATGTCCTAAATGTTTCAACATGCATTTCCCGAGGATGAGGAACTCTTCTTACATAATCAGGATAAAATTACACACTTCATACTCAAAGCAATCCAATTTTATCATTTATCTTGATAGCACTCTTTAATCAACGTTTTTCCTCTGATCTAGGATTTACTTGGATTTATTGTTAATAAATGTAAAGTGTTTTTAAATTTAGGATTTTCCAAAATTAAGTAGGCTACATCAAATATCTAATTTCAAATACCAGCTTGGTAAATACTGCATGTAAAGAATACCGGTATGGGTTGTGTCGCAGAATAAATGATTGAACAAAATTAAATAACCAAAGGTTAGGAGTACAGTTCAGTAGAAAAGCATGTGATCAGTATGTATAAGGCCGTAGGTCAAGCTCTAAAACCAAAAAATTTGAATAAAAAATCTCGGTAATCAAAACTTTTTTGGGTAGTTTGTGTGTGTGCATGTGTGGGTGGGTGCGGGCGTGTGTGTGTCCTTTATAGAAAATTTTGCTTCAGACCATATTCTATGTGTTGATGCATTTCTCTAAGCAGCTGCCAGTTTTCGTAAGTAAATTTTATTGAGCGATAGACAGGCTCATTCATTTATTACCATGGATTGCTCCTAGGCAAGCTGAGTAGATGTGACAGAGACTGTGAAGCCCACAAAGCCCAGACTATTTCCTATTGCCCTTCGCAGAGCAACTTGCTGACACTCATACTAGATGCATGAGTAAGCCCACCTGAGCCTAGGAGAAGAGCCTCTCTGGCTGGTTCCACTCTCAACGCGTAATCCAAACACTCATAAGCTAACACAAGGCTGTTTTCAGCAACTAAATTTTGGAGTCATTTGTTGTGTAGCAAAAGCTAACTTGGACAGTCTCACAAAGGATTCTTAGAAGACCCCGTAGTGGAGGGAAGCCACATTGTAGTCTGTAAGAAGTCAGATGAAGATAGCAAAAACACAATATTTTTGGCTTGAGCCCTTGACACTGTTTTGACAGGAAGAATTGATTTATTTTCATATATCTTTGCACACATCTATGAACTGAACAAAACAATTTGTCAGAAGAGTCATATATACAGCTCCACAGTTATCAATCTGTCAACATATATCAGTTCATCCCTATCTTCTACATTGGAAGAGATTGTGAACATATTAAATAACTGGATGGTACATCCATAAGAGATAGCAAAGAATTTACAAATAAAGACCCTTGGATATTAAATCTTGACAAAACTTCTATTAAAATAATCGAAACTTGGCTTTCCGTGATAACTAAGAAGACTGACATAGTACCATTAAATTGTCTCTCTCCCATCAAAATGCACCCAGTCCATAATTAAATAAAGACCTTAGCAGCGCTGTGCATCAATCTCAGGCCTTACACATGTTAGGCAAATACTGATCTAAATCTCAATGCTAATTTGTAGGTTTTTAAGTATGAAGTGAGAAAAGAAAAGATTTTTTTTACTTTAACTCCCAAAGGACAATTGCATTATTCCTGTTTTGGCAGTTAGAACTACTATTGTTCTAAAAAAAACCCATTGTTTTTCAGCCCCATGAATCCAGGTTCATAAATTCTAGAATATGTAGTAGTTTTTTGGAGATAAGATCACTTCACTGGGTATGGATACAAACTGCTTAGTATCCATCATTCCTTGTGTTTATTTTGAAATAAACTCATGTGATCTTACAGACCCAGAAAGCTAGGCTGTGGTTGTAGCTCAGTGGCAGAAGACTTGCCTAGCTAGCATGTGCAAGGCCCAAGGTTCAGTCTCCAACATGGCAAAAGAAAGCCATAGATAACTAAATGTTTGTGATTGGTAAATTGATTTGTTAGAATAATACTTTTCAAGGTTTATGTGTGAAAATAAAGATTTATGATGACCTCCATTGTGTGAATAAAGTAAATCCATCCCCCAAAATGCAATATGGGGCACAGAATTTTCTGGCACTCAGGACTTGCTCAAATGATACCTCCTTACTCTCTCATAATTCCCAAACTTAAAAATTGTGAAATTATATCACCAATTATTATGCCCTAGATTTCTATGGACTCTTTTCCCATGAAAATATATGACTCATATGATCATCACAACCTTTTGCTCTTTAATTAAACTGCAGATTAAATTTGCTTTTCTTCATCTGCTAGATATCACCTTGTTCAGTTTCTGATAAATTATCAGCCAGTGTTTTGCTGTTCTAATGAACTCAGGGTATTTGAAATCACAAGACGATATTTCACATACTGTTTTTTTCAGCTGCAATTTTAATTTAAAAGATCTCTAAGAAAACCCCAGAAATATAATATTTTGGCCTTAAGAGACTTATCCCAGAAGCCTTTTTCCTATCTGAAGAGAAAAAGAAGAATCTTCATAATTATAAATTTGCCATTGGGTCTTGTATAACCAGTCCTGGAAGAGTTACAAGGAGATATACATTGCACTCAAGTTAGGAAGAAATTATTTGATGACAAAGTATGAATGCTAATTTAAAACTCAAAAAATAGTCTAAAGAACCTTGCTTCTGTAGGCCCATGACATTACTTCCTAGAATATTGGCAAATAGGAAAGAATACCTATAGATAGATTGACAGAGACTTGGATATGTTTCAATGACGATAGATTATTTTAAAGAAGAACACGCCAGTGCAGAGTACAGAGCATAAAGTCTGTGACGTTCTCAGTCCTAAAAGTGCCATCTATATCACACCTCTTCCTCCCAAGACTCAGAGATCATCAAGGAAGAGGGGACAGAAAGATTTTAAGAGACAGAAATCAGGGAAGAATGGGATGAAGCAGTGTTTTCCTGGCATCGCACAGACGAACTCACAGGACTTATGGCTGCATGCAGAAAACCAAAATAAGGTTGAGTCAGCCACATTTTCAGCATGAATGTGGGAGGACCCCACAAAGTCCCACACAAACCCAAGGAGTTCTTGGCAGTTGATGGCAGAGGGAGAGCTAGTTTTCTTTAGGGAAGTAGCACTTGGTAGACTGTCCATGCCCCAGTGGATGGCCCCTAACCCACAAACATTCTGGCAGTACTAAATGGACTCAGTAGATTAAAAAAAAGAGGACATGAAATTGGGAGGGATGCATGTTAAGGGCTGTGGAAAGAGTTGAAGGAGGAGAGAAGGGAATGGATTTGATTAAAAGACATATTACACATGTATAAAATTCTCAAGCAATAAAAGAACACCCCATATATAAATTGCTTTCAAGGTAAAATAAGTATCCATTTTGGTACATAGTTATTCAAATTTCATAGCTCATTATTGTCTTTGTGATAAAGGTTAATAATAAAGCAAAAATAAGTTAAAATAGACATCAATATCTATGATTTGATTCCAAGGTAGCAATCTTTTCCTTGAGGTAAATATGAAGTGGGTAGAAATCTAGGTGGTTGGAAGACTGCCAGAAGTATAAGGAACTGCCAGGTGGTCATCTGCTTCACAATGGCAGGTGGTGCTGAGTGTACAAAGGTGGCATACATTTGCTCTTCATACAACAAGCCATCATAGATCAAAAGAAATAGACTTCTATATTGCATTTGATGTGATTTATTATGTATAAAGCTTGATAAGGATTTTGATTTTTTGTAATTCCATGCTTATGGAACCATAACAGTCCTTTCATTCCATTTGCAAAGTCAGCATAAAATGCATTGTCATTATGTAACTAAATATAGGGATTAAATGATAAGGTGATAGACCTCCCAGTGTTAATTAGTAGAGGTGATAAACATTACCATTGAAATCTACCCGATGACTTTATAGACATACACAGGCACCAAGGATCCAAGTGCAACCGATTGTGACTAGTAATAATGAGATACATACAGATTAGAGATGCATGTGCCAACATCTCAGTGTTAGTAGCAAAAACAATGAGTCTGTCTGCAAGGAACAATATATTCTAAAATGAAATGGAGATCTTTTTTAAAGGTTAAAAACTCATCCAATTTTATGTCTTACGGGGCTTATACTGAGTTCAATAATATGTAACTATATTAATTCAACTGTGAACCTAGAAACTTGCACCCACTTGTGAAAGAGATGTACTGTTGCTCTGGAGTGTGTTACTGAATATGTTAAAGCTGTAGTGAAATGCTTCTAATCATGTAGTTATTAAAAATTTTAAAAAGTATGATTATAAAAAAATAATTCTTCAAAGCATAAAAATTTGCTCCTTAATAATTAGTAGATGTGAAAAACATTATCATTGAAATCTACCTGATGACTTTATATCCATGCTCAGATGCCAAGGAGCTCAGAAAGCAACCGACTGTGACTAGTATTAATCTGATATGTAGAGATTAGAAACGCATGCGCAAACATCTTAATGTCAACTGCATTAAAAATGAAGTTTTCTGCATGAAACTCTGTATTTTAATAATGAAACAGAGATCTTTTTTAAAGGTTAAAACCGCATTTAATTTTATGTCTTATAGGGTTTATACTGAGTTCAATATTGTGTAACTGTATTAATTCAACTGTTAATTCAACTATATACCTAAAATTTTACAGCCAGTTTTGAAAGAGATGCATCTTAGCTCTGGAAATTGTTATTGACTATGTCAATGCTGTTGTAATGAAATGCTTCTTCTAATTATATGGTTGTTACATAAATAATTTTAAAAATCAATTTAAAAAGATAAGTTGATGGAAAGTCTTAAGCATAGGGAAAACATTTAGCTCATCACTGAAATATACCTAAAATTTTACAGCCAGTTTTGAAAGAGATGCATCTTAGCTCTGGAAATTGTTATTGACTATGTCAATGCTGTTGTAATGAAATGCTTCTTCTAATTATATGGTTGTTACATAAATAATTTTAAAAATCAATTTAAAAAGATAAGTTGATGGAAAGTCTTAAGCATAGGGAAAACATTTAGCTCATCACTGAAATCTTTGTGAACAAAAAGAAGCCTTTCTTAACCCAAGAAAAAGTTCATGCACAATTGTGATGTGTTCCTTTATGCTTTCTATTCTTAAAACAGCTGTCTGATCTCATTCATCCTCGGAATGAATCATCTTTCCACTTCTTTTCTTCCTTCTAGCCCTTCATTAATTAAAAAAATGTTTTTCAAAGAAGTATAGAAGTATGCAGGATCTATTTTGATCAGTAAGAAGGATCAGCATAGGGGCTGGAGAGATGGCTCAGTGGTTAATGCTCTTGCAGAGGATCCAAGTCTGATTCCTAGCACCCACATGGCAGCTATGAACTGTCCTTAACTCCAGTTCCAGGGAAATCTGAAGCCCTCTTCTGAACTCTGAGGCATTGCACAACATGGACGCACTCACATACATGCAGGCAATACACCCATACATGTAAAATAAAAATAATAAATAAAATATTTTTTAAAAAAGAAAGATCAGCATAATAGCTGACCAAATCAGTGAAAAATTCATAAAATAATTCAAATCTCTTGTGTATTAATCTGTTAGAGCTGCCATGATAAAATAGGACCACAGACTGGGTGGCTTAAACAAGAGCAATTTATTTTCTCACAAGGTTTGAGCAGCTGTTTCTTTCTGAGGCTTTCCTGTCCATGGCTTTGTATATCACCGTCTTCTTACTGTGTTCCCAAATAATCTTTCCCCTGTGTGTGTCTGTGTCCTAATCTCCTCTTTCTAATAGAACACTAGTCATAGTGGATTAGGGTCCACCTTCATGACATCATTTATTTTGTCCCTTCAAAGAACCTACCTACAGGGTCATGCATTGTGGTGCATTCTTGTAATTCCAGTACTTGGGATCCTGAGACTGGAGAATCAGGAGTTCAAGGCCAGTCTGGGCTACATGAGACTTGGGATTGTGAGAGTAGGCATAGACTATGGAACTACGTAAGTGGCTATGAGAAAAGGGCAAGGAGTGTTGAAATGGAGGGAAGGGCAAAAGGTTACACGTGACATGAAAATAGAAAGGAGGCTACTGAGGGTGAAAGGGCAAGGGAGGGGAGAGGGAAAATGCAGAGAAAGAACAAAAATTTTGTTTGAAAAATGCCATAACAAAACTTAATTATCTGTAAACTAATACAGAAAGTGAAAAGACTTTCCCTCCAAGTACTGTAACATTTGAGGTACTGAAAGTTAGAATATCTGTATGTCCCTCTCTAGAATGAGCTGCACAGCAGACCTCATATGTGTGGCCTTTCTACTTCTCAGCAGCAGTACCACCACGGCTGCTTTCTCCTCTTCTACTACCCTCTCCTCTTTCTTCCATTCCACCTACTGTTCTCCTTTCTCTATACTGTAAGATCTACCAGCAGGACTGTTAAACTGGGAACCAAGATGCCCGATCTTGCTGTTAAAAGTTTTGTTTTTAATACTGCTAACCTGGGGACCTCCTTTTAGATGATGACGTCTGGTTTATCCTGTCACTGAAGTACCTGATTGGTGTTGATATCTAAAATCTCATCAAAGCCTGAAAAATATTATTGCGTTTATGGCCAATATTAGAGGTTATTCCAGGTAGATTCTAGCCATTCCAGATTCATTTTTTAGATACCATGTTACACCAGTAAATTGTGTTATTAGAAATTTATTCTTAGCTCTGGCAGTTGAGGACTTCTAGGCTAGTCTCTGCATAATAGCAAGATGAGAAAGCAAGATGAGAATACTGCTTGTGGGAGGAGCAAGTGTGTAAATAATAATAATATGCAACTATTATCCTGAAGAATTGAACTGATTCCACAATTTCCACTACCTATGATTTATTTAACACTGCCTCTCAAGTGCTGGAATCAAAGGTGAGCACCACACTTTGCTAAAAGCTTCATTCTAGTACTGTGATATTAGAATCCTATGCAGGTAATCTGACAGTGCTGTCCAATGGAAGCATAATGTGAACCACATTTTTTAAAATATGTGTTTTCTGTTATCCACATAGAAAACAAAAAGAAATAGGTACAATTCATGATATATTTGGCTTAATTCTGTGTTTGAAATATCATCACTTCAACATATAATCAATGTGAACAGTTATTACTAATAAATTCTGTGTTCTTAATACCAAGTCTTTAAAATCTGGTGTGTATTTTAGACTTTTAACACATTTCAGGTATTTAATACCTACTAGTGGTTAACATATTGGATAAAGCAAATCTTAAGAATGAAGTGACATTGTTAACAAAATCTTAAAACTCAGAAAAGACAAAGCGCAATAGAGATATTTTGAGTTTATTTTATTACTATAAATGTTACAATAAACAATGTTTAACAAGTGAAATTTAAAATCAGTGAATATATGCAATGCAGTGGCAAACAGTCAATATCTATTACAAGGACTTGCTACAATTGGACAAGAAGAGTTTTCAAAAGTCATAAATAAATAATTGACAGAAGATCAAATTAAAAGATCCAGTACATACACATAAAGATGCAAATGCAAAAAGATTTTACTTCAGACCTATCAAATTATCAAAAGTTTAAAAAAAATCAGTATTTTTGGCAAGAATTCAAGAATGAAACTCTCTCATACATGTGTTGTTCAAAATATTAAAGTTAGGAGCTGCAGAGATGGCTCAGTGGTTAAGAGCACTGGCTGCTCTTACAGAAGACCTGGGTTTGGTCCCCAGCACCCACAGAACTGTCTGTAACTCCAGTTCCAGGGGATTCGATGCCCTCTTGTGTCTTCTTCAGGCATTACATGGAAGTGTTGCACCTACACACATGCAGGCAAAACCCTCATAAAATAAAAATAAAATATACCTTAAAATATAATAAAGTTATTTGAGAAAACAACCTTGACAGTGTCATTTAAATTAATAAGTGTATATGCTTTTTGTCTGGGCTATAGTGATATTGTTTAAGCTGTCAATTGTCAAGGAAAAACTCTGGAACTGTAAGAAAAAGAGGAATAGTTGAATATATTATGTTTATCAAATGTTAATTATTATGAAAGTGTCAGGCTACGAATGAGACTCAGTGGTAGAGCATCTGCTAAGCATGTGTGTAGGTGCTCTAGATTCTATGTCCAGCACCACAAAAAGAGAAAAAAAAATAGAAAGAGAAAAAACACCACTTAATTTGAAAGGACTTTTATAAGTAAGTGGAGGAAACAGCACATGCACAATGGTTATGTGCTTTCATGAAGTGATAAATACCCATATATATTCATATGCATATAGAAACTCCATAGTATTGTAACATATATGCAAGGGTATATACACTAAGAAGTCAACATGACACCTTCGTGTGTGTGTGTGTGTGTGTGTGTGTGTGTTGGAGGAGTGATTGTGGATGACATAAAAAGCAGAACAAAATGTTTACCTCTCTTCGTAACAGAGGATACTATGCAAATTGCCAAGGGAGTAAACCAATCAATGGCCGTATTCAGAGGTAAAGCTTAATAAACACAACAATGACCCAGCAAACTATCAATATGGGTGTAGTAGTGGCACTATTCTCTTGGGCATAATCAACAGCAGCTGCCGAATTGGAATTAAGGCCTCCTCAATGGGAGGAAACTCATTTGTGGTACTGTAAACATAGCCAAATACACGTGGCTGGAGAGATCATTGATCCTGGGGTGGAGGTGGGGACTGACGTCTGTCACATCCTCAGGTCAATATAATTTCTTACTGTATTCTAAATGTGCATCCTTATATTTACAGACAAGAGTACCTCACACCACTCATCAAAGAAGTTTCTGTTTGCAGCAGTTAGAGACTAATACAAAGTTCTACAACTGGTAAAGTGCAGAGAATAAGTATCTGTGAGATGCTTAGCCCTAAGTGACACATCTTCAATGAAACTTCTACACATAAGATGAATGCATCTCTCAAGTATCACCGGAGAAGTTTCCTTATGCAGCAGATAGTGATTAACAGAGGAACCCACAACTGGGCATGTTCAGAGAACAAGAAGCTACATGGCATTTATCTCTGAATAGTACACCTATTTAAAACTTCTTCCTCAAAAGACTCAGGGATCGTTGTGAAAGAGGGGGCAGAAAGATTGTAAGAGCCAGAGGTGGTGGATGACCACAAGGAAACAAGAGTTTTCCAGACACGTGCTCAGTTACTCATGTGAATTCGCAGCAATGGTGACAGCATGCACAAGTCCCATGGAAGCTCAAACCAGAAAAAAAAAAATCCCAGCATAGACATGGGGAAGTGGGTAAGAAAGCCCAATCTAAGGAACTTTTGACAACTAATGGCCGTTGGGGGAGGGAAAAGATAAGACCCTTGGTAGGTTAACCAGGCTTCAGTTTTATATATATACATTAAATTGGGTCAGGGCAATGGAGGTAAGCTATGGATAGGGGAGGGGACCTAAATACCATCACAATATATTGTATGAAAAGTCACAAAAATTCAACAAAAAATTTTAAAAATAAAGATATATAAGCTAGACTCAGTGGTTCATGCCTGTAATCCCAGCACTCTGAAGTATGAGGCAGGAGAATTGGCATGAATTTGAGGTTAGCCTGAGCAACATAGTGAATTACAGGTCATCCTGAGATACATTCAGTGAGAGATCCTTCCTCAAAAATGAAAAATAGTAAAAATACTTGTCTATTAAAGATATGTAAATATATATATATATGTGTGTGTGTGTATGAGTTAAAATACATTTTAAAATAATTTTATAAATAAAATCATCTATGGTTCATAGCCATACTTTAAAGTACCTTTGGAATTTGAAGTTGGTGCTTACAGATGTCTTTTGTTTTGAGAGACTCAAACTAAATAAAAGACTTATTGTTCTCTTCTAGGAAGGATTTCATGTAGTTCACAGCTTCTGATCTTACTGCCAAGAAAATATGAGAACTTGAATCTATGAAATCCTTCCTTTGTTTTATGTTCACATACATGCACACCCTCTGCTGCCTGTGTCAGGCATAGACATCTGGCCAACTTAGAATATATTTGCTGTTGTTGTGATCAGAATTAGATACTCTATGGTTACTACTGAAGCAAGTGGAAAATAATATAATGAAATTTGTTTAAGATAATTTTTTTTGTTATTCCTTTGGATGGTTCTGAGTCTGAGCAAATACCTTGAAAATCCAAATAAACAAGCTCTGTTCTACCTTTAGAAGGAAAAGAACACCTGTTTTTATCAGAGTTGTTGATCAAGCCCTGTCCTACCATATTTGTTATAAAGAGGTCCAAGATACCAAGTACCTTGGACACTGACAACATTCAGAATGACTTACAGGGCATAGCCCCCATCAAATGAAAGGTAGCAATTTGAATTAACACCATCCAAGGTATTTATGTCTTAAGCAAACAGGGCAGTGTAATTATGTGTGGCTCTATTGCTATCATAACTCAAGTGAATAAACAACTAAAATTGGAATTATTTAGGGTAACCAAGGCTCTCTGGAGTGTCTAAGAAAAAAAGAGGGATTCTTTGCTATTATTCTCACATTGAAATGAAAGGAAAATGTGACCAGGACAGATAAATATATAATTCAGGCTCAGTTTTTTAAAAAAATCTAACAGTGATGGAACCATGTGGCTGTTTGAAACTAGCATACAATATTTGAATGTCAGCAAGAAGTGCTTCATGTTCTGCTGAGATCTGGTAAGTTGATGGGTAGCTCTGGCTTGTGCAGAGGGAGGCAGTGTGGGGGAAATCTCCACATCTTTTGATCCATTTTGCTGTGAATACAAAATTTTCCAAAAACTATTAAGTCTTACAAAGAAAACGTTCCCCCTTGTTAGTAAGCTAATGGCATGACTACATGTACCTCAGTTCAAACTCCCTCTGCTGCATGTCCTAAGATTGGAATATACTGTCTTTTGATAGTCTAGAGCCTTCAGATCTCATTGGTTCCTTGTCAATCAGTCTGAAATACAAATACTTTCTATACCTTAAACTTATTTAATGTAATTATTATCAAATATTTAAATTATTTTCTTGATTACATATTTTCCTATATTTATTTTTAAATAGTTTATCTTTATTCTTTGATAATTACATACCTGTGTATTTTTCTTTGTGCATATTCACGATCCGTTACCTTCTTCACCTCCCACTCTCTGAATCTGTTCTTTTAAAAGTCTCCCTCCTACTTTCATGTCTTTGTTTTGACCAAAATGATTTTAATTAGGGCTGCATGCATGAACTTGAGTGGGGAGTTATTTACTGGAGCATGAGCAACTTACCAGTAGCTACACCACTGAAGACAATGACCCCTTCTTTCTCAGCAGCCATTAACTATCAATATGTATTTATTTCTAATATTAGAATTATTTCCTTGATGCTCAGGATACATTTTAAATATTTTCATCTTAATGTGCATAGTTCATTATGATTATGTTTCACTCCATATTGCCATGCATCACATTTCTCAGGCTCCTTTCCTATTGGGACCATTGTGATATCCTGGATGTTGAACTGTGTTGAGCCACTATACCCTTCTCACAGGATGCTGAGTCTTCTGCTAATGTTCTTTCTTCATGTGGTCAACTCCTACTTCTTTAAAATTTTTACCCATAACACGTTCCAGAACGTGTATTTTTTTGTGACTTTAATTACTTTTTGGCAAGTGCTAGAGATTGAATCCAGGGGCTTGTGCACGCTAGGTAAGCAGTCTACAATTGAGCTACATCTCAGTTCTTTATCGTTTTTCAAGATATTGTCTTGCTGAACATAGTGGTCCATGTCTGTAACCCCAGCACTTGGTAGGCGAAAAAAGATTACAACAAAAGATCATCCTTAGTTACCTAACATGTTCAAGGCCAGCTTGAAATACATTAGATTCTATCTTAACTCTCCTCTTCAAAAAAAAAAAAAAATACAGTCTTGCTATGTTGTCTAAGCTAACCTTGCACATTTGGGCACAAGGAAACCTCCTACCTCAGCCTCTTGAATAAGTGGAATGAAATAAGATGTAAGAATAACAAATGCATGCTCATGAATGCATGCTCAACTGCTGGGACTCAATTTTTTTTTTAAAACAAGGTCTCACTATGCATCCCTGGTTGATCTAGAACTCATTATGTAGACTAGACTGGCTTTGAACTCAGAGATCCCCCTGCCTCTGCTTCCTGAGTGCTGGGATTAAAGATGTGTCTCCATGACCAGTTCAGGATTTAACAGATGTCATTTGGAGCTAGATTAATTGGGGAACTAAAAAAAAATGTGTCCGAAAGGGATTGCGAATAAGAACAAACAAGCTAACTGAATCTTCCATGGGTCCAGATAACTTCTTGCTTCTCATTCTGTAACTCCTCTACTTCCTCTTTGTCAATTGCTTTTTCTGATTATTTTGGTCACCATGAAACAAAATGTACATAATCTCTAAATCTCAATTTATCCAGGGGTAAATGAAACAAGAATATTGAGCAACTCAAAGTTATCTTGTAAAACTTAAAGTGAATGATGCTTGTAAAGGACCTAGCCCATTCCTTGGCATGCAATACATATTAGTTATCATATTATTAGGCAAATGGATCATTTGAATACTAAGATTCTAAATATAATCTACTCAAGTCCAAAGACACAGAAGAATTCCACACCAAATTAACCAAACCATAAAAGTTACTTGGGCAATGAATTTTTCTCAGACACTGTAGGGACAAAATATAAAACAAAATGAACCTAGGTTGCATTTAGAAAAATGTTCTCACTTTCCAAAATGGAAGAAATATAATTTCTGAAAACCAGGGAAGAAAGTGTGTGATGAAAATGTCAAACTCTACTGTAAGATAGCGGAGGGGTAGTCTGAGATGTGCCTAAGGCTGTCGCAGCCATTGAGAGACAGAATGCGTTCACCAACAATCAAGGCAAACTTTGCTTATTTAAAATTTTTATTTATTTATTTACCTATTTATTTATTTATTTATTTATTTATTTATTATTGTATGAGGGTATTGACTGCATGTGTGTAGGTGCACCCGTGTCATTCAATGCCTGTGGAGATCAGAAGAGGGCAATGGATTTTTCTGGGACTGAAAGAATAGACTGTTAGCTGGCACGTGGGTGCTGGTAATCAAATCCAAGTCTTTTGCAAGAGCCATCTCTCCAGCCCCTGTTTCTTTTCTTAATAGTGTAAATAAAATTCCTAAGCAGTGCTCAACAAAGCATTTTATTGCAGTTTTGTAAACAAAACTATTGGATCAATAAAAATGTTTTTTTCTACTTCATATCATGGTTTGAATTTTAATTTTTGTCTTTTTAATGAATTGTTTTAGTTAGCATATACAAGAATATCATGGTTTGAATTTTAATTTTTGTCGTTTTAATGAATTGTTTTAGTTAGCATATACAAGAATGGACTTTATTCTGACATTTTCATATGTACATATCATCACAATTGGCTTACTAGAAAAGGTCCATAAGTCATATAATAAACTAAATATTTTAATATTTATTCATAATTTTATGGCTGGTAAAATTGTAATTAATATTTTTGCTTACCCTCTTTAAGTTAAAATATAGCAGGAATTGTGTACCTTTAAAATTGTTAAGTAAATTTATAAGGAAATATCTCTAAGAAGATAAGCTTATGCTATTGAAGGGCAAATAGATATGTTGTAGATTATAAATAAAAATGGCACCTACTAAACTGCTGAGGAAATTAAGTAAAATAGGTATTGGAAACTAAGTGAGAATTGGCCAGAAAAAAACTCAAGACTTAAAATCCGTTGACATTTGATATGCTTTGCCCTGGGTAAGATTTATGACCTATATGATTATGGTATTTGAGTAGTCAAATACATCTAGGGCAGAGCACAAGAACTGCAAAGTAAATGCATGTAAACTATGGGAGAGGAAGCCCTTTGAGACGTAAGGCACATGCGGCGCCAATGTCTGGTCCCAGGAAAGAGTTTCTGGGATCTCACTGAACCTTTGCTTTTGACAGTAATAAAGCTGCCATGATTTGAGGTGAATGGTATGATCATGACTGGGTAACTAAAAGCTGTTTTCTCCATTTTGTTTTCTTATAAAGACATGTGAGGATTACAAAAATGCACAAGTAAAAGTAGATCTTCCTTTATTCTCAAATGGGACAAGTCCACCTTAAGTGTCATATCTTCTTTCTAATGTTGGAAGGAGCTGAAAACCAAGGGAATAGTTTTTCTTTCTTTCTTTCTTTCTTTCTTTCTTTCTTTCTTTCTTTCTTTCTTTCTTTCTTTCTTTCTTTCTTTCTTTCTTTCTTTCTTT
>NW_008327468.1:383764-400955 GCF_000622305.1 Nannospalax galili
GATACATTTATATTTATCCAAGAGAAAAAAATTGTCAAAGATTGTTAATTTTACTTATCATTTGCAAATTCAGGGGTCAAGTTAATACTGTTCTGAAACAAAGTATACATCGATAAAGGTGAGGTTTCTTTTTCATATGGCTCTTTAGCATCTTTTATGTGAGAAGCTCAGGGAGGAAGCAATGCAATTACTTTTGGATTCTGAATGTGTCTCCTACACTGAATTAAAAAGAGAAGTTTTTGTCAGCATATACATGAGGATAGTCTTCACACCATTTCATCCCTCTCAGTCCCTCTCCAGTTCTTTCCATGTGACCCCCTCAGTTTCCTGTCCCCTTCCTTGATTATTATTGTTTTACACACATAGAAACATACACACACGCTCATGCATGTGTAGCCTTACAAATAAAGTGTCACAACTCAGCCTGAAGAAAAAGTTTGCCATTGCTCTTTCTTTTTCTCTTGTGATAAAAGAGAAGCAAGACTTTCTAAAAACTGAGCCTATATGTCATGCTGGTACTGGGTTAATGTACAAGGCTGTTGTAAAGAGCTTTAAGAAACAGATTGCATTCTCTAAAAAGCACCAAAGTTCAAATGAAGAAGTTTGACCTTTGAGTGTAAAGATATGCTTGCTATGTGACTTTAGGAGGAAAGAATTTCACGTTGCTAAAAATCAGGGTGCTGTTGAAACAATAAGAAAATGTGAATATTTAGTGTTTATGAGGAAAACCAATGCATTATTAAAGAGCCTAGCAGGAAAATCTAGCCAATTTTCTTGACTTTCCCCTTAAACAACAAGAATCCAGAGGAAAATAAAAGGTGTCCTTTATTTGTCCAAAGCTGCCACTTTACAAAGAAAGAAATTCAGACCCAGAGAGGCAAAGTAACTTTCCCAAGGTCATGTAACTGATTGTTAGCTAAAGGCTAAAGGTCTCCTGATCCTCACCCCAAAGCTCTTGCAATTATTTACAGAAAACTTTCATGGAAAACTCCAGAGTCATTGAAAATCTGCTCATCTATTTATTAGAGCATTCTTATTACCCAAAAGAAAACCCCTTCTTTTCTTTAGTTTCATGTAAGTTCTTCATTCTGTTAATGTGTTCTTTCAGTGAAAAGGATAAAAAGAATGCTCATGAGAGTGAATCAGCTTTCTCCATGGACCAGCTCCCTGAAAGGTTATCTAAGTCCATGTGGACAGTCCTAAGCACAGGCACACACTGGTACCACTGAATGGACTCAGTACATTATATATATATATAACATATATATAAAATACATACATATATGTATGTATATATTATATGCCAGCATGACATGTAGGCTTTTTCTTCAGATTGATAGTTGTGACACTAATTTGTAAGGCTACAGATACAGTTGTCCTTCAGTGTCCACAGAAAATTGCTTCCTGGTTCCCCTTGGACAGAAAAGTCTCTATTCTCAAGCCCCTTATATAAAATGGCATAGAAAGGCACACCTCACAGTATAGTTTAAATCAACTCTAGATTAATAATAATGCAAGACAAGCACTATGTAAACAGCTGTTACATTGAATTATTTAAAAAAATAAGGACAAGAAAAAGTCTGTATACACTCAATTTGGACACATTGTTTTTCTCAAATATTTTTGATTCACAGTTGTTAGAATCCACAGATATGAAACTCATATATAAGAAGAGGTATGACTGGCTATATAGTCTTACAGTCATTACAGTCAATTTTTACAGATATTAATTCAGGTCAACAAACATTTATTGTACAACCTTTGTGCCAGAAATACAAAGGTCATGCCTTACCAGGCTGTGGAGAAACAGAGGCTAATGGAGTTCAGCAGTGCCTCCCAAGATAACTTCATAGTAATGTACCATGTATGAAGACTGGTATGCCAAGAAGAGGACATTTGGGCTAACCTAGAAGTTCATGGAAGACTCCTTAAAAGAAAAAAGACTCTACTTAAGATGTTGTCTTAGGCTATTTTTATTGATAGATAAAATATCAAGATCATGTAATTTATAAAGAACAGAAGTGCGTTTGAATAGGTCTGAGGCCCACAGCATGGGCTCAGCATCTAGTGAGGGCCTTCTTCAAGGCATTACATGGTAAGGCAGAGCAGGCATGTTAGCTCAGGTTCCTTCCTCATTTTATAGGTACCTCTGCTGTTATTGGGGTCCCAAGCTGAAAATCTGGTCTAATCTCATTCACCTCTCAAAACCCCCACCTGTAATCAACAGACGAATTTGTACATCACGTTTCCAACATGAAATTTGAAGGACACATTGAAACCATAGCAGGTAAGGAGGCACAAAACAGGGCAGAGAGAAGTTTGAATCTCATGTAAATAGTAAAAGCATTTAGCATAAATATTTCCCGTATATTGCATGAAACATACTTACACAGAAGTTTATTCATCCATTACTTGAAATTCAAATAATCCTATACTTTATTTACTATGTCTGAAAACTCTAATTCTATGTTTTGTGTGTTTATGGGTGTCCATGTATATATATATATATATATATGTGTGTGTGTGTGTGTGTGTGTGTGTGTGTGTGTGTATGTGTATGGGTAGACCTATGTGTACCTGTAAGTGTAAGCCAGAGGTCAATATCAGGTGTCTTCTTCAATTATTCTTCACCTTAATTTTTTTGAGACAGTGTATTCCATTGAACCAAGAGCTCATCAATTCAGCCAGACTGGGTGACCAGCAATCCCCAAGGGATCCTCCTGCTTCCACCTACCTGCACTGAAATTATAAGTGCACGCCCCATGTCTATCTTTTACAAGGGTAATGGGAATATGTTGTTTGTGCAACGAATACTTTATCCACTGAGCCATCATCCCAGTTATGTTGTCAATCTTAATTCTAGATAAAACAACCACCTTTATCAAAGGAACATAAGTGGGAACACCAGATGTGTGGCATTACAAGAGATGCAGATACAAAGCAGAAAGGTGGCAGATGAGACTAGAGATTGGTAAGGAGAGAGCACGTAACGGGTGTGCTTTGCTAAGGAGTGAATACTTCATTCTTCTTCCCAGAAAACCTAGGAGACTAGAAGGTTGGAGGAAAATAATTGACTTTACAGACCCACAATGCATGAATGTTTACAGCAAGGGCCTAGATATTCCGAACTCTCCCATGTCCCTGACTTCTAATCAAGTCATGCCTGCCTCCCTGTGCCCAGATTCCTTTTCTTTTTACTTTGTACAGAATCCCCATTACACTGTGTTTGAGAAGCAATATTCTAGTAACAGATGTGGCTGAGAACTCAGTTAACTTTCTGCTGTGTGTGTGTGTGTGTGTGTGAATGTGTGTGTGTATGTGTGTGTGTTGTGTGTGTGTTCCAGCTCAAGTCCTACCCTATGACCCAGTTCATATCCTAGAGTTCATATCCTAGTTCAGCCTGGCAATATGCCCAGTACCTTTGTTCTTTCCTCCAAGGCTGGGCGTGAATCATCTTGACCATTCACTCCTGTTTTATAGATTTTGTTGTTCCTAGCCCTTTTAGAGATAAATCTCAGGCCAGAAGGGGGTAACTCAGTTTTAAAGCACTTGCCTAGCATGCAAAAGGGCATGGGTTCAAATTCCAGAAGAAAAGAGAGTGAAGGAAAAGAGGAAGAGGGAGTAGGAGAGAGAGAGAGGCAGTTTTCCAACCCCCCATCCCCGCCAAGTGGCCTAGGTCTCCTCCCTGGAACCGACACTGGAAGTAGACTTCTCACTCTGGCTAGAGTAACTCTTACTGGGCCTCAGTGACACTGAATATCCATTTGGGCTCTGTGTCCCTCCTACCTGGTTGTCCTGTGGAGATCCTTACCCCCTTTGAGAGAAGTGGCAATCTATATGTACCACTTAACGTCTCCCGTGGTCAGGACCAATCATTCCACTCCCTGTGTCAGGGCTCCTAATACTACAGGGAAGAGCCCATGCCCAGCATGGGCATGAAGCCCTCTCTTGTCTCACCTCCACCTTCCAGTCTCAGATATGTCAGCTTTTCTGCTTTTGCACTACATTGCTTAGCTTTGCCTGAGGTAGGTACTAGGCAGCTTATCCCACCAGAGCTTCTTTCCAGAGCGGACATCCCTGAATCATGTACCCTACCTCATTAAAGTTACGCTTTATTTTTCCATGAACACCTCCCCTTAGCATTCATCTCTTTGTGTCTCACTAGCATTGCAATCATTTAATGTCTATCTTCACCATTAGAATACAAGGATAATATCTTACTCATGTAGGATCTTCACAGTGCCTGGAAGCAGATGGAATCTCAGTGCACTTTTGTTGCTTAATCAAACATGTAAATGGAGACCTGAGTGAATGCACATGCAGCATTAGCTTCCACATTAAGCAGAGAACAGATAGGAATAGCACTTGGGACAGGGATGGTTCTATATGCATTTTCCTATTTGCTTCTGCAAGTTAAGTGTATCAGATTTTAATCACATGCTGGACTCTGTTTTGGTTACCCAAGATGTAAATCCTCTTCTTCCATTTGACCAATATCCCATGGAATTTACATGATGATATGCTTTGAGTCAAGATCTGATAGCTAGAGCATATTCATATGACCAAAGCTTAGTCAATGAATACAGACCTCACCTTCATGAATTTGAACTCACAATGAGGTTTGAGCTTCCTTTTGGCAATGTTGGTAGTGACTAGTAGTGTTCAGAAGTAGAAACCTAACTAGAGAACTTTCCTTGTGCATGATTGTGGTAGTCTTTTGTTTTGTTTTGGTTTGAGACAGGATTATGTTCTGTAGCCTAGGCTGACTTCAAACTCACGGAATTCCTACTCCCCCAGCCTCCCAATGGCTGAGGCTACAGGTCTGGGCCATCATTCCTGGCTTGACTTTGGCAGTCTTTAGTGATATGCAGTTTTATTTATGTCCTAGTTGCATTGTGGTTTAGCAAAGTCACATAGCCAATTATGGCCAATGAGTTGGGTTGAAAGCAAGGCATCTCTTTCATAGATGAGAATCAGATTGACTCTGGGAGACTTTCACAGCTTTCCTTTCCCTCTAGCAATGTTTGAGACAGTGGTTTCTTTATCAGCTTAGGGCCCTGCATGACTATATAGAGCAGAGTCCTCTTCTACTCCAAAGTAGACATACAGCTTGAGCAAGACATAAGCTTTTATTGATCTAAATGGCTTATAGATAACCTGGTAAGTACTGTAACTCTGGTTCTTGTTTGCTTCTTTGCTTGGAAGGTTAAAACCGTCCAATTCTGCAAACAACCCACATCTTTGCCATGTGGTCTTTTCTTAAAACAGCCAGAAGTGACTACTCCTCCATACCACAAGTATAACATGCTCCACTGGGAAACACAGACAACTGTGACAGAAGTTGATCCCAATGGATGGTCTAGCTTTCATTTATAGGAGAGTCATTTTGGCCTCAGAGCTGTTGTTGAACTATTATGAGTAAGAAGCAGAATGTTGATGAGGAAAGAGTATGCTCAGAAATCTCAATACCTAATGACTTAATAGGTCACATCTGGAAACGTATGCCTCCAAAGATCATGTGAGAGTAGAATGAGAAACGTCATGTGAAAGTGTTCTGTAACTTTAATAAGGCTGGACAAATGTGGCACTTCAGATGTGTCTTGGGCTGGGGCTGAGACAGTTCAGATGATGGAGAATTGTAGGCGTCTCATTACAGTAACACTTGAGACTGAATTATTAAGTTATTATGCAGAAAGCAGGTCACTGCAGCCGCTAAGTAAATGTGAGAGGAATTAGGACCTCGGGAAGTGAGAAACCCTGAGAGTTCAACTAAGTGTCAGTGCGACTTAGGCTCCTGGCATGTTAGAAGAATGCCTGCCAGTCCAAAGTGTCACTGGCGTAAGGCCAGAATCTCTAGCAGGTGTGCCCAATTTTTGGACATTGCCACATGGTAATGTTGTCTGCAAAGTTCATGGTTAAGAACTCTACAAACATGTTAAAATTACGCATATACACAAATATTTCATAGTGCTTTAAGCAAGTTTATGATTTTTGTGTTGAGTCACATTCATTGCTCCAGGCTGAATGTGCTTAAAATCATGTTTATAGATTTTAGTTCTTTTTCTTTTTCCTTTCAAAGCACTAACCTTTGGATCTCAATTTCTTCTGTTTTTACCATTCTCTTGATGGTCATTAATAAGAAATACAATATGCAAAATATTTATCCTCTTTCACTATAAAGCTTAAGCTGTTGTCATTCTTCGTGGCCCCAGCACTTAGTGTAACCTGCTGTTACATGGAAGAGACTGTTTTACTTGTTTTTTTCAAATCCAAATCCTTTGCTCCTGTCTCCTGGGGAGGGGCTGTATGAAAACGAAACTTTTCATTGAGTTGTCCCTTTGAGCGTGTGGGCTTCATTTTGGGCGCCTCATTTTCAACATTTCAGGGCCCATGGATGTGTCCTGCCCTTACAATCCACCTCTCCAGGTTAGAAAAACCATCAACAGCACCAGGATAGTTGCATTCAGATGATCACTTAGATTTCCATTTGTTTCCTTCCTCAGACCCTTGGTGGATAGTATCGCTTTCTTACTAACTTGGTTGTACGGTGTGTTTGTTTGATTTTGTGATTCTGGGGATTGAATTAGAGCTTAATGCATGCTATCAAGCACTGTATTACTGACCATATCCCTAACCCTTTTTTTAGTTTCATTTTGAGACAAAGTCTTACCAAGTTTCCCAGGCTGGCCTTGAATTCACTCTGTAGCTCGGCCCTTGAACTTGCCATCCTTCTGCCTCATCTACCTAAGCAGCTGGAGTAAAAACCAAGACCGTGGGTTTTCAAAAATTATATGCATTACTGAGGTGGCATTTACACAGGATAAAATATTAACCTTTTTAACTCTGCAATTTGCTGGCATTTTGTACATCATAATTTTTGGCAACTACCACTTTGCTCACTTCTAAAATATCTTCATCACCCTGAAGGGGACCCCCATTGAAAGGTTAAACTTCCATTCATCTATAACTTCACCCCTAGGCTTCTGGAAACCACCCACTCTGCTTTCTGTTTCCATGGGTTCGCCTATTTGGGGTATTTTTTATTATAGAAACCACATACTTATATAACCTTTTATGTTGTGTTACTTTCATGTAGCATACTGTGATGTTCTTGTATTTTCCTAGATTTTGAAGGGGATAATATTGTATTGCAAGAAGTTTCAAGACGAGTTCATATAGTAGTATGTCATGCTCCTGAAAATAGCAATCTCATTGTTACATAATGTTACCATGCCCAGGGAATTAAGACATTTTACTCAAAATGTCTTTTGACTGATATTAATCACCCAGAATTCTGAAACGTTCAACTTTCACTCAGTACCTTTATTTTTATTTTTTTGATAAATCAAGAAGTAAGTCACACACACACACACACACACACACACACACACACACACACACGGCCAAAGTTTAACTCTGAAACAGAGGACCACAGATTGCTTGTTCCAAATTCCAATGCAGTGTTGCTTATTCCTTACTCTCCAGGAGATCCAAAATTCAGACTTTTGGTCCTGAGGTCAAATTTTCAGGCTCCCTCAGGACATACTGTTTTCTTCACCTTCTCTTTTTTATCAGTCCCCTTGGGAGGCCTCTTCTTGAGCTCTTATCTTAAGAATTTGGTCAGGCAGATACAGTTTAGGGTCTGATGAAATCAACAAATCATGGTTCTTCCTCTCCTCTCAGGGCTAGGGGACCGTAGCAGCAAGCATGGTGGTCCACCTGTACAGCCCATTTGTGCTCCTTTTGCCTGTTGCGATGCTTTTTCTGTATGCAGAGGACTCTGCCACCCTGGGAATGGAGCTTATCATGACACATGCAAGGGGCTAGGGCAACTCTGGCAGTGCTTTATTATTTTTTTTTAATTCAAGGATTATAGAGATTCATCTAATACTAAGTTAATGATTCCTATAAAACAGAGAACATTCAAAATACTTGGGCTGGGGTACCTCAATGGTGGAATGCTTCCCTAGAATACATGAGACCCTGAACTCAATCTCTAGCACTGCAGCATGCATATATATCTTTTACAGATACACACACACGCACACACACACACACACAAAGATGAAATTTTATTTTATTCATATTTTAACTCTACCACATATTTCACTTCGTAACTATCAGGAAAAAAAGATTTTGTTAAAAGCCACAGGAAAAATAGTTGCCTGAATTATGGAATGTACAGAATGGTTATTATGTGCACAAGGATATTGTTTATTTTTCCCAAATGTATTGATTCTTGTTAGCTCCTGAATATTGGTTAGAAGTAGCAATTATCCTCAGAATGATGAATAATATCTCTAATATAGGGAAAACAGGCAAACTTTGTGGGGTCTGCCTGTTTGGGAATGCACAAAATTTCCAAAAAATCATGTTTATCTGTTGAGGAGAATTGCCTCTGGGAATGGTCCTCTAATTTCCAAGGCCTTTCCCCTTTTCCTGTATCAAGAAGCAATTTTTCTTTGGTCCAGCACTATAGATTAAAATAAATCCTCTCTGCAATTAAAATTAATCCTCTCTGCAATTAGCCAGTAACTGTTTGCCTTTCATGGTCAAGTGCACTTATGTCAATGAGCTTGACCCAAGACTACTGAAGTCTGGACTTTGGAAGTAAGTGCTTGTGATCTTAATGGATCGAGATTATCATTTGCCTTTTCATCATCTAGTGTTCATGTTTCACAACACTTCCATTCACCTATAAGACAAAATTTTTCAGATGTAGAGCTTTTCTATTTGTCCAAATTATCCCTTATTTGCTTCAGTTGGATAGGAAAATAATTACAGTGGAGACTTAAGCATCTAATTGAATCTTTACACTGTGCTTTCATCTAGATCAATGGCTGTAAACATGGGGTGATTTTGACCCCAGGGGACATTCACCAACATTTAGGAACATTTTTTGTTTGTTGCAGAGGAGGGGGTTCTCCTGGCATCTAGTGGTGCCACTATAGTAAAATCCAGTAAATGAGTTATTTATTGTTTATTTGTTCTTGCAATAAGTCTTAGGAGTTTGTGCATGCTAGGCAAATGCACAGCCCTAGTAGACAGGTGAAAGAGCAGAAATTAGCTCCTCACCGTTTTACAGGCTGGAAAGTCTAAGAGTAAGGCACTGGCGAGTTCATTATCTGATGAGGGTCTTCTTGCTGAGTCCTCATGTAACAAGAGAGGTGAAAACTGTGTCCTCCTGTGGTAGAAGGCAATACAAAACCGGAAGCAAGTCTGTGAAGTTTCTTTTCTTAAGCACTTAATCCCATTCATGTGCAAAGAGGTCTTGTGACCTAATCATATTCTAAAGGCTCCAACTCAACACTATTGCATTGGTGATTACGCTGCACTATGAATTTGAAGGATATTACATTAAGCAGTAGATGCCCAGTATGTCTAGGAACATCTTATAATGCACAGGGTTGGCCCCTACAACAAGAATCATCCTTTTCATACGTCTATTCTGACCAGGTTAAGAAATCCTGACTACTCCCTAGCAATTCTCCAGACATATCATTGAGAAATTACTTAGTTTGTGGGAATACCTGCGAGAGGGATTACGTTGTTTAGGTTAATTGAAATGGAAAAAAATCCATCCTAAAACTAGGCAGCAACATTCCTTGGGCTTGAATTCTGGACTGCACAAAAAGGAGAAAAGCTATCTGAGCACCAGCATTCATCACTCCCTGTTTTCTGGTTGTGGTTGTAGTATGACCAGATGCTTCAGTCTCCTGCCTCCATGCCATCTCTCTCATGATGGACTGTCCCTTAGACCTGTGAGCCAAAATATGCCCTTTCTCCCTTAAGTTCCTTTTGTCAGAATATTTTATAACAGCAACAGTAAAAGAAATTAAGACAAAGACTTACCTCAAGTTCTATCTCAGACCCTGAGACCTGTGTCTTTTCAACAAGCCGATTTATTTTAAAATTCAGATGGTTTTTTATACATCCCAAGGAGCTAGCAGTCACGTGGGATACGACAGTCACATACAAAGTAGGGTACAAAGAAACAGGATATTTAGTCCGTTAGTTGGCACCAGAAGGATTCTTAAACTTTTACTTAAGGTTATCAATGTCCATCCGGTAATTTATTGGCCACAATGTTTTCTTTCTTTGAGCTAAAAGTATGGTGAACTTTTAGATTTAGCTCAGGAGTAAACCTTTAACCTGGCCTAATCTCTTAGCTAAGGGTAGTTGAGTTACTTGTTCAGGACAAGGAGATGAGCTAAGGGTTGTTGACCAAGATGCTTTCCCACAGAGCAGGGAGCCTGCACTTATGACCAGGCCGCTTTCTCCTGCCAGTCTGGCAGTGTTCTGCAAGACAGGCATTATCAGAGCTGCTGTTTTCAGTGCCCCTCCCTTTAGCAGAGACTGCAGCCTCATCTCACCCTAGGGCCTGGCAGCCTGGTTTCCTACAGGCACATTCATGGTAATTTAATTTTTTTCATTGCTCTTCTGAAATTCAAATTTAACTGGACAGCTCATATTTTTATTTGATAAATTTGGCAACTGTATTTGGGACAAACACTCTCTAATATTTTCTCAAGGACACATGACACAAGACTGGATGTACGATCACTACACAGGCATCAGTTGTTTTATTCCTTTGAGGTAGTGGGAGAGTGGAAATAGTTTCCCTCTGATGACAGTGACAGTGAGTAATCTGTTCTAGTTCATGCTCACATTATAGTTAAATTAGTTGTAAGTTCAGGAAACGCATTTCCAACATGACTATCAAATTAGGAGAGAAGAGAATGCAGGCCTTAGGATGGGTTTTTTTTTTCTTCCCAGAAGAACAAAGGGGTAGTGGTGAAAAGCTGTCTTTTAGTCCTTTCCTTTCCAAACCTGAGTTTTACCTGGGGCATTAGTTTTGTGTATTGAAGATATAGGGAAATGTCTTATTTTAGCTTCAATTAGTTCAATCATGGAAATTTAATTTCACATAGCATTTTTCTCATGCAGCACTATTCTGTGATGAACATTATCCTATTTATACAGGGAGCATTATGACCTAAAATTCCAGGAGCTACCTTGATATATCAGCACTGATGAAACATCTTCATGTGAATGCCCCAAATACATCTGCATTGTCAAGTAGCACACATCTTGAGCCCAGCAGGTCTGTTTCTCTTTGCAATATCTAATGAGTTTTACTCTCTGGAGCTTGCAAATGCTTGGCTATCTGGAATTATTGGGTGAATGTTTCACATCTGGCAGAGCACTGCTACACAAAGGACCCCAGTCACACAAAATTCTATGATAGCTTCATAGCATTTAAATGTTTTCATACTTGATTTTCAGAACCATGAGTCCTGGGTTCTATGTAAATGAGTTTTATCTTTTGAAAGAGGGATGGATATCAGAGATAAGATTATCTTTCCTGCTTTAGGTAGATTGTTTTAGGGAGGTAACTGAGAGAAGTTAGAACAGATGGCTCCAAAGGGTTTTTCTTCCAGCTCTACAGATGGCTGATATCATTAGTCTTCTTAGGACTGAAAGGTAATAACTTATCTGTCTTGAGGAGATGGAAAATTTTATTTTTATTTGTTCTAGGTAAAAACAAGATGGAGAACACATGGACAAATGGTTTACTAGAGCAAGGATAATTGAAAAGATTTGTTTTCTCAAGAAAACAGCACATTTGTGTTGAGGATATAGCTCAGTGGTAATGTGCTTGCCTAGCATGTGCGATGCCTTAGCGCCAATCCCCTGTACAGCAAAATAAAGAATGCAGGAAACCCATCTGTCAGTACATCATTCAAACAAGTCATTCAGATTTCAAAGCTGGTGATCAATTTTCAAAACATTTGCATGCATTAAAATATTCTTAATAAAATTACAGTCAAGATATCTTTAAACATTTTATTTTGGAAAATTTCATAAATGGGCATAAAGTTTGGAAGGGGATTATACATGAATGAATTGTCAAGTAACAAAACTTAAAATTATAGAATTTTTTTAAAAGGAAAATAACAAGCAAAAACAAACTAAATAACCCCCAAAGACTAGTATAAGAAGTTCTCTATGCGCCTGTCACCCAACTTGAACATTTGTCTTTGCTTAGCCAGTTTTGTTTTATCTACCACTATTCTTTTCTATAGGAAAACAAAACAACCTTCAAATCTCAAACACTATATCATGTCACCCTCAAATACTTAAATATGTATCTCCATAGGCATTTTGATATAATCATCATGCCCTTGTGATTTCAATGAAAATAAACTATAATTGTTTGATAGTGGCTGGTAGCCAGTGTATATTCAGATTTCTTCACTTGTTCCTGAAATGGGCTTGTTTTGTCAGAATGCAAACACATTTACACATTTCAATTGGCTGGATCTCTTATCTTCTTTAAAAAAATCATATAGCAATGTTTAAATATTGAACGATTTAGAAAAAAAATTGTAGGATTTCAGAGAAACTTTTTAAGTTTTTAAAAAATATTTTATTGAGCTTTTGCACATTTCGTACAATAGTTCTTAATCAAATTAAGATTCCCTCCCCTGTCCATGTGCCCCTCCCCCCACCCCCACCAGGACTTGTGGATTCAGTGGTACATGTTAAGTCCCATTTAGTCAAAAATTTTACTCAAATGTCCTTCGGTGCAAGTTTATCCTCTGGAGTCTATTCAGCCTGTCTAGAGACCTTAAGGAAGTTCTCTCTCTCACCCAGCAGTAATCAGTCTCTAACAGTTCTCATGCTAGGGCTGACTTGCCACCCATTTCCCTGGCACCACTCTGAATGCTTGTTTGATTGATTCAACATGTGTCTTGTGCTCGACACCACCATTGCCACAAGTTCACATGAGCAAGCTTCCAGTGGCCTGAAAGTCTCTGTTTCCCTATGTTCACAGACAAAACCTGGCTCTTATAATCTTTCTGACCCCTCTTCTGCAGTGGTCGCTGAGCCATGGGTACGTTTGGTTTAATATGAGTCCTATTCCAGGGACATGCATTGTGCAGTCTCTTATTCTCTAAAACTTAGCCAGTGGTGGCCTTCTGTGTGCATTGCACTCTGTTGGATAAGGAAACTTTGCTGGTGAGAGTTGAGGAATGCACCAGTATTCTCTCCATCCCTTGTTCCACTATGTCCCATGAGCCTTAGGTGTAGAGGTTCCATTGTAGATATGTCACTTAGGGATGGGCATCTCTCAGACGTATATTCTCTGTGTGTGACCAGTTGTGGAACTCTGTAGTAGCCTCCATCACTTGCAAAAAGAAGCTTCTTTGACGAGTGGTATACTCTGTACTTGTCTGTAAGTATAAGGATCATATTTAGCATATGGTAAGAAATTTCATTTGTCTAGAGATATGACAGAGAGAGGATTTTCTCTAGGATCTATGACCTAGATTTGTATGTATATTTGGCTATATCATTGCAGTACTACCCATGAGTTCACTCCCATTGAGAAGGTTTTATGTCCAATTAGAGCTGTTGACTACCACCCTCCACCCCCAGATAAGAATGCCACTACTGCACAAATAGAGGTGGTTCACTGTGCCAGCTGTTCTGTTATTAGGCTTTAGAGCTGGGTTGGGTTGCTATTCTTCTGCAGCAACATGCATAGTATCCTCTAGAATTTGAAAGCTAGTCTTCAGGAAAAGGGCTTTCAGATTAGTTCCTGCTCAATTGCTCCAAGCCTTGTGTCTGAACTGTGTCCTGTCCTCAGCAGTACGGTCTTACATTTGAGTTCTGGGAGATAACCAAGTGTTCTGGAATTAGCCTCTGTTATTTTGTGGGTCTCATGAACTACTCTCATCAACCACTCAAAGGGAGGTTTCTCCTGTCTGGCACTGTGTTCCTTGACCTACAACCCCCAGGTATACACATGTACTAATGTTCAGACACCATATGTATACCATATGGAACTTTCAGGGAGTTCCCAAGCCAACACATTTCCCAATGTCTTCCCAGTCCAGCCATGATCCATTCATCTTTCCTCTCTCTCCCCGCATCCAACCATCCTCCTCCCTCCCCAGTCCAACAGCCTCCATTACCCTCCCCCTCCCCCATTCCCCTTTCTCCCCCATTCCCCTTTCTCTTGAGTTCCCTCCTCCCTATGGTCCCCTGCATGCCCCTCCCTTCTCCCAGTCGAACACTCCAATTTTCCCCACCTCCTCCCTGATGGCATCTGTTCTCTACTAGTCCCCTCTTTTGGCCTTTTTCTTTCTCATTACCTATGTGCTTTCTTTCCATTTTCCTGGCTCTTGCTGTTACAATAGGGTATATACTCACATATAAGGGATTGGTGTTATGATCTGCAGATGAGGGGGAACTTACATCACTTGCTTTTCTGAGTTTGTATTACTTCACTTATTATAACAGTCTCTCATTAAACTACATTTTATGTTTTATTAGCATATTTAATGATACAGAATATGGGCTTCATTATGACATTTTCATACATGTATATAATGCATTTTAATCATATTCAGCCTCTCCCCATTACCCTTTCTTCTCTTCATCCCACTCCTGCTAATCTCCTTCCTCTTCTCAACTGTCTCTATTCTATTTATGGTGTGTGTGTGTGTGTGTGTGTGTGTGTGTGTGTGTCACTGAGTTTCACTACAGTTGTTTACAGGAGCATGAATGGCAATTTGTTTATAGGAGCATGTGGATCTTACACTGGTTAAGCCACTGAAGAAAATGTCTCTCCTTCCATCAAATGTTATCTGTATAGAAATCCTCATGGAAAGGGGTGGAGCCTGTGTGAAAGTCTTTTTTAAAAATTTTATTTATTATTTTTATTTTATGTGTATGAGTGTATTGCCTGCATATGGGTAAGCGCACCTGTGTCATGCAATGACCAAGGAGGTCAGATGAAGGCGTTTGATCCTCTGGAACTGGAGTTACAGACGATTGTTAGCCTCCATGTGGTGCTGGGAATTGGAGCTGGGTCCTCTGCAAGAAGTCAGTTCTTAACTGCTGAGCCATCTCTCCAGCCCCTGGTATAAAAATCTTATGAGGGTTATCATAGCTGTTGTGAGTTCAAGAGTGCTACAGCCAGGTCATACCCAGAAGTCAGCATTCTACATTTTTCCCATGCCTTCTTCTGGCTCTTACATTCTTTACACCACTTCTGCAATATTTCCTAAGCCTTAGAGAAAGTGATATAGGTGCTCCATTTATGACTTGGCATTCAAAGTCATTCTTAGTACTTTGACTAATTATGAGTCTCTACAGTCACTGCTGACCTCTGAAAAGGAAGTTTCTCTGATGGATGGTGACTGGGATACTTATCTATAGATTTAAGGATCCATATTTTGCACATACTAAGAAATTACATTTGTCTAGGGATGTGACAGCCTTGGAGTTTTCTCTAAGACCTATGACCTTGCCAGCTATGTGTATTTAGCTAGGTTTACGGTACCACACATGAGTTTCCTCCCATTGAGTGGACTTTAAGTCATTTTATGTAGCTGTTGATTATCTGTAAGATAACAGTGCCACTACTGCATCAATGTTGTTTGCTGTACTGGTCACTGATGTGGTTTTTAGCTCTTGAAGCTTAAAATGGGGTTGGACCATTGATTGATGTTCTCTCTTAGCAGCTTGAATAGTGCTCTCCAAAGCTATGAGAGCAAGCCTTCAGGGGAGGAGGCTTCCAGGTCAGTTCCAGCTCCATTGCTCCAAATCCTGTGTCCAAAGTATGTCCTGTCTTCAGCAATAGGGTCTTATTAAGGTAGATAATTTTAAGATGAATAAAATTATAAAATGAATAAGATCTGAGCACTTAAGGCATAGTATGGTGACTACAATGAGTAATATTGTAGAATTGTTGATCATAAGTGTTGTCAAAATGCACACACATGATAACTTTTTACTGACCAGTGTTAATTTGTAGTGATTATTTCACAGTATTTATATATTTTTTCATATTTTATTTATTATGTATGTAATAATGAATTTATTTTTGTGTATATGAATCTATTATCTGCATTTATGTAAGTGCACACATGTCATACAATGCCCACAGAGGTCAGACAAGGGTGTTGGATCCCCTGGACCTGTAGTTATAGTTGGTTGTTAGCCACCATGTGGGTGCTAGGAATCGAACCTAGATCCTCCGCAATAACAGTCAGTGCTCTTAACCACTGAGCCATCTATCCAGCCTGCAATATTTATATATATTGAGCCTCATTTCCATTCTTGAATATATACATTTTAATTTGTCAATTATACTTCAATAAGGATGGAAAAAATAAAAGGCCCTTCACCTTCCTTTATTTTTATTCTTTCTCAGGAGGATCTCTTAGAATATTTTAAGGATTAAACTATTTCTATTTTTAAATCTTTTGTGGAAAACCCAGTGGAATAACTGTTACAAGTGACAAGAGATTTTATTAAAGTAATGGCTTACAAAATACACATTAAAATGTCCCTTTAAATGATAAATAGTATTACAGTAAATAGTATTATATTCACAGATGTAATGAAATAAATGGTCTCATTTACAGTTAAATCAAGTTACATCCCAAACCATGTCCCTGGGGCTCATTTCCACAAGTTAATGCATCAGTATCATAAGACTGCCCTAATGTCAAATTGCAAGCCATGTTCTACAGATACTTTAGATAGAATGGTTATAAACTGAGGATTCTCACAACTTCCTCTTTCGATTCAGTAATTTAGTTGATAGAATGGCTCATAGAACTCAGGAGGTCATTTTGCATAAAGTTTTGGTTTGTTTTAAAGAATAAGGATGAATACATGAAGAGATAATAGTACAAGGTCTAAGAAGGTCCTGAGCACAAGAGTTCCAGTGCTATGTGCTCCTAATGCATGAATTTGATCACCTACGTAAATGGTTTCTGACTCAGGCTGTTTAGGAGGTTTAATTATGTAGATTTCATTGATTAAACCATTGACCATCATTGATTAATGTTTTTTTTATTTTTTGTTATTTTATTTTATTTGGGTGGTGTTTTTTTTTTTCTGACTTTTTTTTACAATTAAAGTTACAGTTTTAACAATATACAAAATGTTACAGTAATTCAGATTTTTTGGCATAATGATTACAGATTTGATAAATACATTTTATATCTCATAATAGCGATGAGGATTATACAAAAGCTATTAAAACAATTATGAGAATAAATTCTATTGTCACTTAAGTATCTAAAGCTATTTTCCTTTGCGTTCTTCCAGAATGATTTGTTCTTATTCTTTACCTTAATTTGAGGGACTTCAAGAAGATACTTGTTTT
>NW_008327468.1:402940-403368 GCF_000622305.1 Nannospalax galili
AATTAAACCTCTATCAGATGTATCGCTGGTGAAGATTTTCTCCCATTCTGTGGGTTTTCTGTTTGTTTCCTTGGTTGTCTCCTTTGATGTAAAGAAGCTTTTTAGTTTGATGAGGGCCCACATGTTAATTCTTGCCCTTGTTACCTGGGCTATTGGTGTCCGGTTTAGAAAGTCCTTTCCTACATCTATATCTTGTAAGTTTTTCCCAACGTTTTCTTCTAAGGGTTTCAGAGTTCCAGGCTTTACATTGAGGTCTTTGAGCCCTTTGGAATTGACTTTTGTGCAGGGTGAAAGATAGGGGTTTAGTTTCATTCTTTTACAAGTGGAAATCCAGTTTTGCCAGCACCATTTGCTAAACATGCTGTCTTTCCTCCAGTTAATGTTCTTGGCCCTTTTGTCAAATATCAGGTCGCTGAAATTGCATATTT
>NW_008327468.1:407134-471127 GCF_000622305.1 Nannospalax galili
ACTGACCTGAGACCCTGGCCGTGGCCGCGCCACGCAGGGATGCAAAAGCAGATGGGGAGGGAAGAAGCCCCAAGATTTCCCAGGGAGTGGATTGAGTAGCTGGGTTGTACTGTATGCAAAGGATCAGGGAGAGTAAAGGTAAGCCTCGGAGCCCCCAGTAAGAGGCTGTCAGCCCCAGAAAGAGGCTGTCGGGTGTTGCAGGACCAGGGAAGTAGAAGGAGGTGAGGGTGGGGCCAGGATCAGAAGTCGTGCTCCTGGGGCTCAAGAAAGGCACTGAGTTGGTCTGGGTGAGAAGGGTCAGGAAGCAGTATTGGTTCCCCAGGTGTCTGGGGCCCCAAGACTAGGAATGGCGCAGGGCCCAAACTAGGAGTATAGAATGGCGGGGGGGAGGGGGATGGAAAGGTGAATGTGGCTTAGGGAGTCCAGGTGCAGAGGGCTGCACTATAGACTTACCCCAAGAGGCCTGTGGATAGTAGTGCAGGCTAGGAGAGTTAGCCGGTGGTGTAGGCCCAGGGAAGCAGAGAGAGGTGAGGGCAGAGCCAGGACTAGAAGCGGTGCTCCTGTGGCCCAAGAAAGGGACTGAGTTGGTCTGGGTGAGAAGGATCAGGAAGCAGTATTGGTTCCCCAGGTGTCTGGGGCCCCAAGACTAGGAATGGCGCAGGTCCCAAACTAGGAGTATAGAACAGCGGGAGGGATGGAAGGGTGAATGTGGCTTAGGGAGTCCTGGCACGGAGGGCTGCGCTATAGACTTACCCCAAGAGGCCTGAGGATAGTAGTCCATCATTGATTAATTTTAACTTCAATCCTCCCTTCTCTGGAGGTTGGAGAATGGGGTTAAATTTTCTAGCTCCTATTGAAGGCTTGGTCTTGCTGGTGATGATACTGCTGAGCCAGGAACATAACTAAAGAACAAGAACTACTTTTATTATCTAATTACCACAGTCAACAGGCTAGATTACAATCATCATCTAGTAACTACATGATGGAAATATCTTTTTATAATAAAACATGTAGAAATTATTTAACTTGTATATATACATGCAATTAAAAATTGATTTTATGTCAGCCAAATTCATATTATGAAGCTAGGATTATATAAAGCATTAAAATCCTTTGAAGATAATGATTCAAAATCAACACTCAGTATACAGTGGGAAGCTCTAATATTAATTTAAAATTTCATCCATATGAGAAGAGGTGGTAAAAACTTTTAACCTAATGTTCTTTGGCAGTATCTGTCCTGATTTCTCTGTTTCTCATGAGCTGACATTTTGCAGTGCTGAAAATGAAATCCAGAGCCTCATGCATGTTAGGAAATACTGGTGGTCAGGGTCTAGGCAGGGTGTTTCCAAGCTTGGGCACCTTATTAAAAAATAAAATAAAGGCATACAGGTGTTGGAAAACAGCGAGATACCTTATTAAAAGCAAAGCTGTCGTACAGATTACAAAAGAATATACTGTCAAGATTGGCAGTGGGCCACATGAGTGAATATATTCAAGTGCCCCAGGCTGGGTCTTCTTCTGATGGTGTCTAAAGGAAGGAGGAGCTTGTTACTAAGTAGCATAGTTTTGGTGGTGCTCTATTTTGATTGATTGATTAGGTTATGTAATTATTTCTTTACTGCTCATTTTTCTTTCCCATAATGCATCTGATTTTAATCTTATACATGCCTAATTATGGACAGGTATAAGATGGCAAATGGGATTCTCCCTCAAGGTTCACCTTGAGCACACATTTTGACTTACTGTGAATATATTACAAACTAGTTCAGGCTTAATTAGCCTTTCTGACCTTTTCCTGAAGACACAAGGAGCGTATTATTGAATAAAATCTGTCTACATTTGATGGCTATTAATGGGAGAACAAGGTTATTCCATATTTCAGAGAGGGATGTGCATGCACCATGATGCAGCTGGGTGTATTATGTTGCAAAGAAGTTGTTGGGTACACTGTTTGGAGGCTGCTGTGCATTGTACGTACAAGTGTACAAGTAAGGGACCTAGGCTGTCAAATGCGTCATTAGAAGAGAGGCATGTTCATATCTCAAATCAAATGGACCTCCATGTTAGTAACTATTCATCATGTCTACCTGTATCAAAAGTGCTCATCAGTTCTGTCTTCTGGACATGATATGACAGTTGCACTCATGAACACACAGCAGCTATGGCTGCATGCACAAGACGTGAACAAGATCAAATGAATCAAAATTCTAGCATGGATGAGGGACTCATGAAACCCCATCCTTAGCTGAGGCGCTGTTTTCAGTTGATACCTGCTGGGAGAGGAAGAGTCATTTTTCTGTGGAGGTATAGCCTCAGGTAGGTTGTCCATGCTCCAGTGGATGGCCCCACACCCATGTGCATATGGGCTGCACCAATTGGAGTCTGGATTAAAATGAAAAGAGCATACGAAACTGGGAAGGTGATGTGCTTGGGATGTCTGAAGAGACTTGAAAGGGAGAGTCAGGGATGGATGTAATCAAAATTGAATACATGAATGTAATTCTCAAATAATGAAAAAAAAATATATCCACTCACTGACCTTCTAGCTGTAATTGTTTTGCTATGAGCCCTTCCCCTCTCTGTCCGTACAGGTCTTGCTACATCATCTGTTCTGATAGCTCTCCTTGTTTAGGATCCTATTTCTGATATGTAGACATATTCTTCATCTCATTTTCAGTCACTGTAAAAAATAAAATTCACATGGGGGCTAGAGAAATAGCTCAGAGGCTAAGAGCACTGACTGCTTTTACAGAGGACCTGAGTTTGCTTTCCAGCACCCACATGGTGGCTGACAACCATCCATAACTCCAGTTCCAGGTAAATCAGACAACTTCTTCTGACCTATGCAGGCACTACACAGTATGGGTGCATTTGCACACATACAGGCAATACACTCATACACATAAAATTAAAATAATAAAATATTTTAAAAAATAAATAGAATTCAGTTCGGACACAGATCAACTGACACTTATAATCCACATGAGGCTTTGGTTTGCTTTTGCACTTTCTGCAGCATGTCTGGGACTGCCCTTTGTTTATCTGAAGCCTTGTACCTTGGTGTCTCTGATCAACTCCAGTTGCTCTGGGAACAACCCTTCTTTGGCATGTCCCTATGTTCACATCTTGCCTGTGCTGTGACAATGAGGTCATAGGGGAAAGAGCGATGTTTGTGCTCTTTGGATTAAAAAAATGTTATCCTTTCCCAGCCTGTCTCAGTGCCATCACAGTGCATTTGAAAAGCTTTCAGGCAGTTGGAGAAGGTCAGAAACACTCATCTGTCACCTGGCTAGTTCCCTGCTGATGCCATTTTCATTGAGTTCTTGACAAGTCCTCTGGTTCTGTCCTCAGTTTTTCCTTTGGCATCTTTTGTTTGCTTGTTTGTTTGTTGGCCTTTTGAGACAGGGTCTCATGCAGCCCAGGTTGGCCTTGAACTTGTTATGTAACTGAGGATGACCTTTGTTAAACTCCTTATCCTTTCGCCTCTACATTTCAATGCTGAGATTAAAGGCTTATGCCACCATGCACAGCCTCTTTTGTCACCAACCTATGGACTTTTGAGTAAGAAAAAGTCAAGTCCAACTTCCCATGAAGTGCCTCAAATAACAAGTGGAAACCTTTCAAATCGTGAACTCACTGAGTACAAAAATTCACCCCCAAGCAATTCCTTGGGACCATAGAGCAACACTCAGATTAGGATCCAAGCTGATGATGGATACTCCACTGTACAATATCAGAGACATACAACACTTTCAAGTGAACGTTATTAAAGAACTGTCCTGGCTGCAAGGGCTGGTCCCTTTCATCATTTTATCCCTCAATGCATGTTTTTTTTTTTTTTTTTTAAAAAAAAAAAGCAATTTAAATTAAAAAAAAAAAAAAAAGATGAGCCAGGCATATGGTGCATGCCTTTAATCCCAGCACTCAGGAGGCAGAGGCAGGCAGATCTCTGTGACATTGAAAACATTAACAGAGTAGTTGGGGAAAAGAAACTGGTAAGCTCTAAAGAATCTAATTTTAAAATGAATTTTCTATCCCCTGTCAAGCTTCCGTATCTGGTGACCTGTATTCTACACGGCTTGCCTCTTTATTGAAACCTCCTGTGGCATCATAAGAGACTCACTGAAATATCCGTTAATGAAAAGCTAGCCAGCAAGAAAGAAGTAATAAGGACATTTTATCTCAAAAGAAACTGGTAAGCTCTAAAGAATCTAATTTTAAAATGAATTTTCTATCCCCTGTCAAGCTTCCGTATCTGGTGACCTGTATTCTACACGGCTTGCCTCTTTATTGAAACCTCCTGTGGCATCATAAGAGACTCACTGAAATATCCGTTAATGAAAAGCTAGCCAGCAAGAAAGAAGTAATAAGGACATTTTATCTCTTTGGCAGTTTTCTAATGAAAAAGAAATGAAAGCAAAGCACATTCGTTTTAATTGATGAAAGAAACACGGATTTCATAAAGTTGAAAAGGTAAATAAACCCTGCTAAGGGCAAATAGCGCTCTTCTGTATGTCTTTGCGAGAGGTGTTGAGTATTGCTCAGATGGAACATAAATTTAGCTTTCTGGTAATTATCTGGTTTCATATTTAGTCTTCCTAGGATTAGCATCATTTTTTATTTATAATGGCATATTTCTAATGATGGACACAATGCCTGATACAAAGTTGGTGCTCAATAAATTATTCTTGAGTGAATGAATAAAAGATATCACATCCTTTCCTGTAGGGATTTATTACCTGACTAGGAAGAGAAGACAAGAATACACAGAGACACAAACGATGCTTCCTATCATTCATCCATCCATTGTTAATAAGTCACTGTAATTGTATTATTCACTACTATTTATTTTCTTCTGGTTGTGGGAAGTCCTAAAGGTAGTGAAGATGAGTTTTCTGTATCAGCCTGTTTCATTTCTTCCAATGCTCCACCTTCAGGCTTGCCTCCCAATTTACCACTTACTATTTACTAGGCTTGGTGTTCTTCTCTTCCTTAGTAGTTGATTAACTCATCCCAGTAGAAATGTCACTTCCTCCTGGAGGGCCTCCACAATTGCCAGGGCTGGGTTAACTTGCTCTGAAATATGTTCCAAAACAACATTAAGAATTACAATCATGATACCCTTTTTGTATGACTTTCCCGATGGAATGTGAGATCCACGAAGGTAAGGGGAAGCTTCCACCTTGTTTTCCTCCCTAGGGCTCAGCACAGCAGGTATTCGATAAACGCTAGTATAATAAGTAGACACTGTACCAGTCTGATCTCTGTTGTTAAAATAAAAGACTTGAGGCTGAAATTTTTTACATGAAGGGTTTTTTATTTTGGCTCACAGCTCTAGAAGTCCAAGGGCATGGAGCTAGTATATACCTGGTCTCTGGTGAGGGCCCCATGGTATTCTGTGCATGGCAAAAAGCAAGAGAAGCAGGCACCTTCGGGGGAGAGTCATGCATGTACTAGAGACTGAGAGGACATGCCATGCGCACTTTAAAACAACTTGCTCTTTTGATAATAACTTACTCTTGAGAGAACTATATTAATCCCTTGATAAGGAAGGAGCTCCCATGACCTGAGGTTTAAAGTTCAAATCATGTTTCAGTGACAACACTCTGAACAATTAAGCCTGAGCACACAGTCTGGTGGAAATAAATCATCTTTAAACCATATTAAATACATTCAATAAGAATTCAAAAGGGGACGCAGAAGCCTGTAGTTGTGCTCAGAGTTTAGATGGCCAGCAGCATGGCTGTCACCTAGATCTTCTGGAACTTGTTAGAAATGTGCTTCATCAGAACCCCCAACCCAGAGCAGGGAGGGTTGCATGCATATTTAGGTTTAGGAAGCACCACTTCCATCCGGCAACATAATGCAGAAGGAGAAAACAGACAGAGTTAGCCTACTTAAGAGACTGAGGCCTGGATGACTGCTCGGGTGGGGCCAAAAAGTAGTAGCCTCAGAGACCATTTAAAGGCTTCTTGTTCCCTGCAATCAAGGCCTGCGTTCTGATTCAATCTATTTTGCTTTATAGAGTACAAGGTACATCGTTAGCTTTGTTCAGGAGGGTCAGTGAGTTTTCTCCAGGCTCCATGGAATCAGCTTCTCTCTTGGCCTCATGGTCAGGTAGACATAGGGAAGGCACAGTCTGTCTTGGACTTAAAACCTTATATGTCCAAGTCCTTGACTAACTTTGCTTTACTATAACAAAGCAAAAGGGATTTCAAGAAGATCCCATAAAGATTCTTTCCATCTATCCCACCTCATCCACACGATTCACTTGTGGGCTAGTACACAGGACAGAGTGCCCACGACTATGGACCCCACAGCCTCAGGCACTTGTGAACAGAAGTGGACCCAGTAGGGCATAGTGAAGAAGAGTTCAGCATGGACTGCAGGAGGAGGCAGGTTGTCATTCCCTGTAGCAGGGTTGTAGGTTGATGCTCAGGGTTCAGCTATTTGGAAGTTTTTAGAGTTTTTAGTTAATTTTCTTGTTGCTGTAAGAAAATATCTGACAAGGAGAAATTTGGTGAGAAACGGGTTTATTTGGGTTCACTGTTTGAAGGAATACAGTCCAGTCTGGCGAGGAAGTCATGGCGGTGGATTATGAAGCGGCTGGTCACACTGTATCCACAGTCAGGAAGCAGAGAGAGGTGAATGCTGGTGCTTATCGGGCTTTCTCTTGTTTTCCTTTTTATGCATTCTGGGCACCCATCCCATGGGATAGTGCCAACCATGTTTAAGGTGGGTCTTTTCTCCAGAATTAAACCTCTTGGAAAACACTCTCACAGACACACCCTGAGGTTTGTGTCCTAAAAGATTCTAAATCCTGTCAAGTTAAAGGTAAAGATTAGCACATTAAGTCAGAACCAGACCAAGATCTTTTCTGCCACCAAAGACTTCTCAATTACACTTTTCACAGTCTGAGGGCAGCAGAAACACAGGATACCCAAGTGACAGATGAATTTAAGGAGGTGAGATGAAGTCGAGGATTGCTTTAGGTTCTTATCAATTCAGCAGTTCATTGGCGCTATTCCCTCAGCGGATGGTAGCTTTGCTATTTTGAACAGAAGCCGATCACTGCGTTATTTCCCCAAAAGCCACCTGCTACTTCCTGCTTTTAGTTTTCAGAAGTGGCTTTCTTATTGCTCTGAAGGAATACATCCCTCTTTCACCTGAGGCCACCTCAACTTAAGCATGTAGAACCTTCTTGAATCACTCCTGCATTTGGAAAAGCCAGAGTCCCCAAGTGCCCATCCCAGGGCTCATAAATAACCCAGCATGCTGCATTAAGGGAATACTGAATCCTACCTGCCTATCCAAAGCCTCTCCCCAGCCATCACCAACCTCCTGGGTGCCAGCCCCCATGACTTCCACCGCAGATGCACTAGGTTGTTTAAATGTGCAGTTGCTTGTATTTTCTTAGTGTGTGGTACTGGCAGTTTCAGGGCTTGGCTCATGGTAGGCAAGGGCTCTAACCACTGAGATACCTTCTCCCCCAATTGACTGCTTCCATCCCTTGCAAAAATGAGGACATTTGAGCGTCTTTAGATGCCTCACTCACAATGTTTGAGACCAAGCTTTTGCACTTAACTAAACTGGGGAATTCGGGGGTGGGGGGTGTGCAGGAGAGGTCAGTTGGGTGACTCTAAGGAGAGTGAGGATGGCTGGGAATGGTAATTCTGTGTGATGGATCAAAGTTAATTATTGTCACTCTTTCTGTAAGTTGGCATATATTAATCATATCTATGGTGTACAGTGTGACATCTTGTTACATTTCCTTTTTCCCCTAGCTTTTTACTTAATTTGCGTTCCTTTTCTGTAAAATGGGTCACTGTGAAATTGAATGGGGATCATGCATAAAGAGCTTAGCACAGAGCCTGGCACTTGGGAAACGCTCAATATTTTATACTATTTGCTGTATACCGAGCTGGAGGAAGACAACGGGATTTGTCAAATTTCCATCCCCCAAGCTCCTTAGAGCGATCAGGTGGCTGTTTGGAAGCTTGCAGGAGGCCGTGGGTGCTGACCCGGCGGAGGGACTCTGAGGGCCCAGGTCACCTCAGCTGTGGGTCCCGCCCTCTGCAGGCCTAGGCAGCAGGACTTCACGCGGAGGCGGGGGCCCAGAGCTCCACCCGGCTTGTGCGTCGGCGGGCGGGCGGGGCCGCAAGTCCCGAGCCTGGCCAGCTTATAGCGGCTCTGCCAAGGCGCTGGAGCTCGGGGCAGTGCGCAGCGCGGGCGCAGGCAGAGGCTCAGACACCCTAGCAGCCGACACCCAGGCGGCCTGGAGCCAGGAGAATCATGAGCAGCAAATGTGACGTGATCGTGGTGGGGGGCGGCATCTCAGGTCAGTCACTGCTGCAAGCTCTCCTTTCTTCTCGTGCTCAGACAGGTGGCCCCTCAGGGAAGGCCTCCAAGGCGACCGCGGGGGCGGGGGCTGACCACAGAGTCCCAAGACTGTTCCTGTACCTTAGGCTATCCCTTTGGGTCTGAGCTTCGGCTATAGTCTAGCTGTACCCCCCCGGGAAACGATTTAGTGTGTCCCTGGACACAAGCGAAGGGCTGGAAATATGTTGAGGGTCTGGAGTTAGACTTTGAACTTCCTGGCGTTTTCCAATTCAGGCAAAAGGGGGCTGGATCGCTGGATATACACCTGTTGAGGTTGGGGATGCTGCAAAATTCAGTAATTGGCTCTAGAATAACCTAGACATTCTCTACAGTCAGAACAGGCAAGCAACACGTTGTTATCTTGGCATTGAGCAAATGCCTTGAACAGGAGGAAGGATTGGACCCTGACCAATTGATTGCCAAGGAAGGCCCTTTCAGACTTCCCTAATTCTCTGTGGTCTCCTGACTGTTGTGAGTTCAACTGAGCCTAAAGGGCCTTCTTGGCAAATGCCTCTTCTTTTAGTCCCACCTCTCCTGCCATTCTCCCCTTGCATATCTGGGGGTGTCCAAGTTGCTACTAGGTTCTCAGGTCCAGGCCATATTTGGCAAAGACAGGAGAAGACACTGCCCCTTTCATCCATAAGGAGGCTGGGGACACAATAGAGACAAGAAGCACAGAAGCTAGAAGTGGAGGATGAGGTGAGTGGGACCCTGTGAGGAAGTCAGTAATGTGAGGCCAGTGGGGACAAGCAATGCCATCAGCACAGCCATTTTAACTGATAGCTCAGGGGCACTTTGACCAAACTCCCAGAGCTTCCTAGTGTTTGAGCTGTAACAGAGACACCTTCAGAACATGAAGACCAATTGTCTTAAGACTTGCCCTTATCTGATCTCAAGTGACCTTCTGGGGCAGGGATTGGCCTTGCTTCCTATCAGGAGCATGGGACAGAGGTGACCTAACTCTCTGGAAAGCAGAACGAGACCACAAGCATTGAATATTAGGTGTTGCCCCTAGTCGGGTGCTTTTGTGGCAAGGCACCTTAGCTTCAGGCCAGAGCTTAGGCTCTGTGTAGCCAGCCCTAGGAAGATCACCGGTGGCAGGCCAGCCTGGTGCTGTAAGTACATAGATGCATGAGCACAGTGTGTTGAGGTGACAAAGCTGGGCACAAATTCAGTTTTCATGAGGGTACTTCTAGCATATTCTCTCCCAAAGGAACTTGGACTTAAAAGTATCCCTACCTAGTTGTAGAAAATATTACTGTCTCTTGACGTGTTCTTGCTTAGCCCTCTATCTTTCAAGAAACTGAAATTTCTCTTCTCAAGGCCCCTAAAGTCTTTTTCTTACCCAGAGTGTGCCTCTGCCTCATGGCTTCAGATTTTCTACTTCTCCACCCATTATTTTGGCCTTTATGGTTTATCCTTCAAACTTTCAGCAATATTTTTTTTTCCAGTGTGGGTGCTGAACCTGGAGCCTCGCTTGCATGTGCTGGGTGAGCTCTCTGTTGGTGAGCTATGTCCCCGGTCCTTATACTCCAAACGGTCCAACTGACTGAAATTATTCATGTTATACTCTCATGAAGAGGTAGACAAGGGTTTATCTGTTTTTGTAAATAATGGTAAACTTCTGCATTCACCCCCGACCCCAATCTGATCAAAACAGGAACTGATGAATAGACCTCCAATATCGGGAATTTTATGTGGAATAGGCATTGTACTCAGAACAGTGGAAGCAAGGGGTTCAAGGCCCTGCCTTACTCAATTACTTTATCTGCTACCTGCAGATAACACCAGTTAGTCATAGCCAGATTACAAGATGGCTGCAAAGGGCAAGTGAAACAATGTGTGCCCTAGTTCCGAAAAGTCTAAAATATGGCATCTAGGGGACTGAAGGTGTTAAAATGGAAGATTGGTGCCCTAGTGTCACATTGCCAGATTTTGAGTGCTGGGGGATGAAGCAGGATGACAGAGGGGGTGGGGATCACAAATTCAAATCCAGCTTCCTGGGCTGTTCTGATGTTCTGAGACATTGTCTTTAAAAAAAAAAAGAAGAAAGAAACTGAGGCTGGAGAGATGGCTCAGCAGTTAAGAGCACTGGCTGTTCTTGCAGAGGACCTGGGTTCAGATTCCAGGTCCATGGAAGCAACAACATGGCAGCAACAACTGTCCATAAATCCAATTCTAAGGGTTCCAGTGCCCTTTTCTGACTTCCGAGTGCACTGCATGACACAGGTGCACTACATACATACAGGCAATACACTTGTACACATAAAATAATAAAAATAATAAAAAAGAAACACCTGTCAGTCTGAGAATGGAGCTAAGATAGCCAAAGGACAATATTAGCAGAAATAATTTCTTGTTGTCTGTTTTACAACAAGGTAATAACAGATACCAAAACCATACCATGTATTTCAAAAAAACTAGAGAGAAGAATTTTAAATATTTTCATTACAAAAGATGACAGATGTTTGAGCAGATAAAAATGCTTACTTTCATTTGAGTATTATACAGTATGCACCTGTGGCAAAACATCACATGGTACCCTAGAAATATATGCAATATTTTTGCTGTGCTGAGGATGGAACACAGGACCTCACAAATGTTAGCAAAATGCTCTACCGGTGAGCTACACCCCTAGTTCTGTACCATTTTTATGTGTCAATTAAAAATAAACTGGGCATGATGACACACACCTTTAATTCCAGCACTTGAGAGGTAGAGGTAAGCAGATCTCTGAGATAGAGGCCAACCTCATCTATATAGTAAGTTCTAGGCCAGTTGGGGCTACAGGGAGACTGTCTCAAAAGGACAAAAATAAATATATAAAAGATAGAGACTGGCGAGGTAGCTCAGTAGCTAAAGCACTTGGTTCACAAGCATGAGAACTGAGTTAAACCCCCCAGAACTCATGTAAAAAATAAACAACTAGAAAGAATGCAAGAGCAGGCAGATAGGAAGAAGGGCTGTACAATGCTATGTCTTGGGCAAGATACAGCAGTTGCAATCACGAACTCACAGCAGCTTCAGATGCTTGCACTAGGTCTACACAAGAATGGGCCCCATCAACAGTCAGGTATGGATGGAGAAGCATTTCAGAGCACTTTATTCTCACAGCTGGACTGTTTGCTACTGAAAGAGGGGGAGCTACTGCCTTCACTTGCATACCCACTGATGACCCCACCAGGCTTCAATGGATAGTTCCATTCCATTGGTCACACACCCTGATTATAAATGGGTCACAAAACAAAACTGAAAGTCATGAATCTGGGAAAGGGACTGGTATTGATGGATGAGGTAGGTGGTTGGTAGGGATGAGAGGGACGTAAGAGAGGGACAGAGTAATCAGAACACATTATATACATGTATGAAATTGTCAAAATACAAAATTAAAATTAAAACAGACATGGTGGCACATGCTTGTAATTGCAGCTCTGGGGAGGTGTAGATAGGGGAATCCTTGAGGCTTACTGGCCAACCAGGCTAAAGTGCTTGGTGAGCTTCAGGCTAGTGCGAAACCATATCTCAATAAAATGGGTGTAATGGAACCTGAAGAATGGTACTTGAGTTGTCTTCTGACTTCCACACTCATATAGATACACACACACACACACACACACACACACACACACACACAGAGCCAGAGAGAAAATACAAGATTGAAGAAGGTTATATGAGTCACAGGAGGGCTCTGTTTGTTTATTTAATGAATGTTTACTCCCTGTCCCACATCTTGATCCAAAGGGAATTGAAAATGAATTATACAGGGCCATTGATCCTGGAATCCTCACAAGTCAATGTGGGTGACAAAGTCATGATCCATTGATAAAAATGACCTGTGATAAGTGCATTACTAACACACACACACACACACACACACACACACACACACATACACAATTCTTGGAAGGTAGTTGTAGAAAATATTTTTTTAATCTGAGAAATTCTTGGAAAACTTTACAAAGTGAACTGAGTCTTAAAGAATGAAAAGAATTGATCAGAAGGCCAGATGATAAAAGCATTTTAAACTGAAGAATAAGTCATATACAAGCATGTATATGAAAGAATCACAGAGGATATTTAGGAAAGATTAAGAATTTTGGTGTGAAGAATTGGGAGAAAGGTCTGGTAAAAATAAAACAAACAACAAAAAAAGCGGTTAAAATCTGGGCACGGTAGCACATGCCTATAAATTCTAACATTTGGGAGGCTGAGGCAGGAGTTTAAGGCCAAGGTACATAGCAAGACTGTGTTGAAAACTATTTTTAAAATATTATTAAATTAAAAAGTATCCAACAATATTTTTTGAAGGGTCAGCTGAGATGAATTGTGGGGAGTCTTTTATGGTTTTCTGCTAAACACAAAAGGTTTAGCTGCTTCTGTAGTCCACAAATAGTGATGATAGTTCTTTTTAAGAAAGAACTGTTTATCTATTATTTTTATTTTATGTGTATGAGCGTATTGCCTGCATGTATGTAATTGTACCAGTGTCATGCAATGCTCACAGAGGTCAGAAGAGGGCATCAGATTACCCTGGACTGGAGTTAGCTGCCATGCAGGTGCTGGGAATCAAATGCAGGTCCTCTACAAGAGCAGTCAGTGCGCTTAACAGCTGAGCCATCTCTCCAGCCCCCAAGATGATAATTCCTAATTCACAAAACATGTGTGGAATGACTGGCAACGTGGAGATGGTATTGACAAAAAGAGAGAAGGGAAGAGGGCAGAGGTAGGTTTTAGCAAAAAGACAGGACATCTGGAATTGGACGTACTTGGGGAGACACCCTAGGAGAGAAATGTAGCAGTTAAAAATGTGAGGAAGCAATTGGTGTCATAGATTTGCATGGCAGAGAAGTTTTAGTTGAAGCAACTACAGTAGAATAAATGGTCCAAAGCAAGCGAAGAGTGCAAAATTTTAGAACCTGGAGGTCATTATGTGATGGTTTATGTTTTAAGTTTCCAGAGTCTACTCTGGTTTTAAATGTTGTTACTGGTTAAACTTAGGACATTCTGATAATTCCCTGATAATTTTTTAAGTTGTCAGCAAATTTTAATCACTACCTTTGGGATAAAGAGATATATACTCTGAGTAAAGCTAGTTAACATATAACTTTCTTTTGGATGTTTAAAAAGTCTAGTGCAATTGAAGAATATTTATTTAGAAATGTGTCAGATTGTAAGTGAATCCTTAATGTGGAAGAAGCAGGTCTGAGACTTGGCAGAGCCAACCTTATCTCCACTTGGAGCTGGTCAGTAGCAAAGCAGCCTGTTGCCTCTGTCCCAAGTCTCAACTTTAGTGTTTTGGTTGCTGAAACCATGGGAGCTATCTTGTAACTCTAGAGTGGATCTTGCTCAATCACCGAAATAAAAATTTTTAAAGGGCAACTCAACTGTTAAGGCTTTGCTAGACTTGCAAGATGAGAGGCGGTAAGCACTTGCATGAAATCCTTGACGAAAACTTCATGAGTCTTCCAAATCTAACGTGCTCAGTGACCAATTTGGTCAAGAGCGTGAGCTGGCTGCCCACTAGTGAGACTGTCCTGGGTAGGGTGTGTCAGCTACAAGCATGAAAGATCATGAGTTCAGGGACACTGTGAGCAGATGTGGCCCTAGGGTTAATGACCAAGCCACCTCCTCAACCTTTGGTGAAGAAAAGCAAAGAACTTTTGGCTTAAACACAAATGCTCAAAAAAAAAATCTGTAATTTGGTAATATGTTTGGAAATTTGTATATCTTAGCCAGAGAGAAACCGAGAAGCCGTGTTCAGTTCGTGTAGATTACAGCCAGACTGCCTGTGAACCCTATTTCCTGCATATGCTTAAGTGATTTACATAACCTATTCCTCACTTGCCTCACCCTTTTATATTTTTCACCAGAAGAAAAGGCTTAATAACTGATTTTTAAAAGTACAAAGATACTCAAATTAAAATTAGAAATGATTTAGAATGTGTACTGAAAAATAAATTCTCAGTGTGTAGGGACGAAAAAGACCTCCTCGGTGTAAAATAAAGCACGGGAAAGATTGCATTTAAAATGTTTATTTATTTATATTTATATGTATGAGTGTTTTGCATGTATGCATTCAAATCATGCAAGGCCAGTGGAGGCCAGAAGAGGGCACCACATCTCATGGATATGGAGTTAACAGGACAGTTGTTAGCCACCATGTGGGTGTTGGAACCGAAAAGGTCCTTTCCACGAGTAGCCAGTGCTCCTAACTGTTGCACCATCTCTCTAGCCCCAAACGATTGTTTTTAAAAATCAATTGAAAGTAAAAGGCAGACAATTAGGGAAAAGGAAAGGACCCCAGGGAGATGTGGAAGGTAAGTAAGAGAAGGTAATGGGAGATATAATCAAAGTTTGTTTTATGTTACATGAAAATGCCAAAATGAAATCCAATGCTTGTCCAATTAATATTGGAACTTCTAATATCTTCCTAGGCAGCCTATTTGGAGGTTTAAAAGGGATGCCTTTGATGGACTGGAAATGCTCGTCCTTATGGCTTTGGCTTGGATTTGCTTCATTCTTCCTTTTGGAAGATAGATCCTAGTTGGGATTCGTTTTTCTTTTTCTTAAAATGTTTTCAACATGTAATTTAAAAAATATAGAATACTCATTTTTGTACTGTAAAAATCATTATCAGTCCATGCAATACCGATAGTGATCTTAAAAATCAACCCTTTTCTTAAATTTTTATTGCAATTTTAGTCTTACAAGTTTATTGTGTACTATGTGATAATTTTTTGCATTTATGGATTCTGTAATAATCAAATCAGCATAGTTAATTTTTTAGCTCCTTCAGTATTCAAAAATGATTTTCATTCATGTGCAATAGTAGCAGATATTTATGGGGTACAGTATGATATTTCAATAGATGTAAGCAACATGTTGTGATGAAATCAGGGTAGTTTATTTCCCCATCTCCTTATTCTTACTTTGTGTTTGGAGACTGCTAGCTCCTCTCTTCATAAAATAAATGATGAATTATAAATGACTTCCATTAGTGAGAACCCTGTACCCAAATTACCTGACATCAATCAGATGAATCTTTATATTTTATTTTTAATTGGCACATATGAATTGTTCATATTTAAGGAATACAACATGATGATTTGACACATATATACAGTGTATAACCTAATTGGAGTGATTAGCATTTCCCTTTCCTTAAACACTTACTATTGCTTTGTACTAGAGCCTTACAACATGTCTCTTTTATCACTTTATAAAATATGTAGTAAATTGTTGTGGCCGGGGATATAGCTCAGTGAAGAGTGATTGCCTAGCACACATGAGGTGCTGGGTGCAATCCTCAGCACTGCATGTATAAATAAATAAATAAATAAATAAATAAATAAATAAATAAATAAATAAATAAATGAATAAATAAATAAATAATAAACAAGTAAATAAATAAATAAAATTGCTGTATTTTACAACTTACTCATCTGGTCTGACTATATTCAAGTACCTGTTTTTAGACTGTATCCCTATCCCCTCTCTTCTGCCCTTCCCAGTCCTTAGTGACCACTATTTTACTCTGAGAGATCAACATTTTTAACTTCTAAATGTGAGTGAGATAATGTACTGTTGATCTTTGTGTACTTGGTTAATTTCCTCTAATATAATGTACTCAAATTCAATCCTTGTGAGCAGAAACAGGCACTTTTTTAATGTAATCACTACTTCCTTTTCAGTAGACAAATTTTTCTGTAAGTAATATAGATAGGAGATAGCAAAAAAATGTGGGATATACATGCAGGCAGTGACAGGGACCTACCTACCCACTTCCAATTTCATTCTGCCCCAGCCCATACCTCAGTCCCCCATCAAGGGGCCCGAGGAGTTCGCCGGTTTTCTCATCTGGAGGAATTTGTGAAGTCCTGGATTTGTACTTCAGTATCGCCCCAGCTTGGTGGTTGTTCTAACTCTGACCTGACTTTTGACTTCTGTCTTCATTACAATAGAAAACAAATGCGTTAGCAACACACAGTATTATTCATTCAATAATACTATTTAATAACATTAAAAAAGGGTATCATCATATTGAACATTGTCTACATGCTGAGCAAGCCATTAGGGGTTTGGCTTTTCATGGCAGCTCCATTAGGGTTCAGAATGACAATGCCTTGTTCCTCTGTTTGACGTAGGATACATTGGTGGGAGGATTCTGTTGGTGGGCCATGTGAGCAGAATCATATATTACCAGAGACAGTTTTGGGGTCCTTGTACATCCTCAGAAGCCACTAGAGTGGGATTGAGGTATGTCTGGATCTTTGACAATGGCCACAATAATCTCCCTCACTGACTGGGCACTGAGGATCTAGGCTCCCTTCTTTCCAAGGGCAGCATCAGTGGCATAGCATAGGGTCTTAGAGCATGGTGTCCTGTCCTGTCTCTAACTAGCTGTGCCACTTAGGCAAAGCAGTTATCCTTCCTCTGCCTTCATTTTCTCATTAGCAAATGGAGATAACAATATTAGCATTTCATACAGTGGTTGAGAAGACTAAAGAGAAAAAATATGTTAGGTGGTTGAGACAGGGCTCAGCATCTGCAAAGCACACAATAGGCATTGACTGATGTTGTTAATCAGGGTCACAAAGTGGCCAGTTAACCAGTAGTATGATTTGAGGGATTTGCTTGTGGCTGTGCAGCACATGCTCATGCACATATACACACACACACACACACACACACACACACACACACAGGGAATATTGTCCTGGAGTAGGATGCTGCCTCCACACTCTTCTTTCTTTGCTCTTATATGATTTACTAACATAGCTCATATAAGAAATCAGTGATTAAATTTATAGAAAAAGCTTAAATTTTGTTTTAAAGATATATTTATAACACAGATATGTCAAAATTATAAACCCCAAACATATTAATATATAGACTTGCGATTGCTTTGATGCCTGGCAAGTGTTAGGACTGATCCACTGTTATTTCATTTCATGTTCATTTCCCGTTGCAGTCCTTCTACTCCATGTGAAAATGTCATTACAGGAGAAGCACATTTCAGTCTCATAGCCTTTATCCAGTGCAGCCATTTCCTTGGCAACAGTAATTTGTTTTGGAAACAGGGTCTCACTGTGATGTCTAGGCTGTCCTTGAACTTCAGATCATCTGGCCACATCTTCCTAGATGTTTGGGATTGCAGGTGTATGCCGCCATGTCCAGCTGTGCATCAGTAATTTGGAATCAGCTTTGGCATTAACCATTTACTTACATAGCTGCAAAGAGACACATGTTCAGAAGATTTTAGTGGACCTATTACTTTCATTGATCTGTACATAATTAAAGTTTGCTTTGAAATAACACAGCATATAACTGATAAAGTCAGTTGTTGTAATGATCCATGCATTTTTTGACAGAAGATATCCAAGTGGCCTCTGAGTCCATTTCATCCTGTGACTTCAAAAGATATTTTAGTTTTTAACTTATTTCTCCAAAATGTTTGAACCCAGAAATATTGATACAGTAAATTCCATAACTGCGCATTCCATTATCAATAGTATTTATCCGTGTATCAATAATGACAGATGATGTATTGTCACCAATATCGAGTAAATAAATACATATATTTATTCCTATCAAGAGTTAAATGCACATATATGTGATTGATATTCATTTAATTAGAACCTCCAGCATAAAGAGCTTATAAATTAGTGAATATTAAATCATTACAGGTGACAAGATAATAGTGTAATGGCATATGTCAACTAGGACCCAGGGCAAATGGAATGTGTAAAATTGAATATGTATAAGAACCACTACTAACTTCACTTTTCACCTTAGCTTTGATGGCTATTATACGTGTAATCTTGGCAGTGTTCCATGTCTGTCTTCACTACTACATCTCATCCACTATACTTTATTTAAAATATCTGTTTAGGGCTGGGGGTATAGCCTAGTTGATAGAGTACTCTCCTAGCATGCACAAAGCCAAGTTCCATCACCAGTACAGCATAAATCAACCATAGTGGTGCCTGCCTGCAATCCCAGCACTCGGAACACAGAGACAGGAGGATCAGAAGTTCAAACTCATCCTCAGCTATGTAATGAGTTTGAGGTCCTCCTGGGCTACATGAAACCCTGTATCAAAAAAAAAAAAATAAATGATATGCTTAAGGATTTTTCAATCTTCATCTGATCATAGTCTGCTCAAAGTCAAGAACGTGGTATGTTTTATAACCATATCTCTAGTCCACCATACTGCCCAGCAATTGAATTAACCCAATAGGATCTCTTAATGAGGATCACGGGTGTTCTCAGGCTCTGAACTAAGAGAAGATACGTTCCATAGTTAGAAACCTGTTGAAAAATGGAGCTAACTTTGTAACTCGCAGAGAAAGAAAAATAACTGAGATGCTAAACATAAGGGATAGGGGAGCCTGAGACTTGACTTCGGATTTCAGCAGTTTTCTTAAATATGCAACCTGGATACCCTACCATTACAGGATCTTTCTTTATAGGTGGGAAGCTGGTCCTTGTGCTAACTTCAAGATTGAGCAGTAAATGTTAACTTTTCTGTTTTTACAGTAGTCACTGTGTAATACTTCAGTGAAGGGACTCTGCACACTTGAAAGATTAAATATCCTTCTAGGTCCAAAATATGTGTCAGAATGAGAGGCCCTGTTCAGATGTATTGTGGGTCTAAAGAACTGGTGTTTTGTCCCTCAAGACAATGTTTGGAGATTTGTTTTGGTTATACATGTAATATTTCCACTTTTCTTTTTTGAGACTTTTTTTATTTTATGTGTATGAATATTTTGCCTGCATGTGTGTAAGTAAACCATGTGCCTGCCTGGTGTCAATGGAGGCCAGGAGAGCATGACAGATTCCTTGGAACACGGTGGTTGTGAGCAGCCATGTGGAAGTTGGGAAGAGAACCTGGGTCTTCTACAAGAACAACCACTGCTCTTAACTGCTGAGCCATCTCTCCAGCCCTGCATTTGCATTTTTCAAGGGCTCCTTAGGCTTATTACTAAGGCATTTATATAAGCCAATTATCCCTAAGAGAGGGGGGTAAGGGGACAAAATTCCTCCCTAAGAGTAGCCAAATAATAAACTTCTGAGCAATTTTTTGGGGGGGGCTGAATTTAAAAGAATTATTATTGAAGATGAAAACATTTTGAGACTTTTGGATCCTAAATAAGACCACCTGTTTTTTTCCCTTTCTTTTTCATTTTGCATTGTGTTAGGAATGGAACCCAGGGCTTTGCACATTAAACAGTGCTCCACCCTGTGCAGCATCCCCAGCCAAAGAACACCTGTTTTTTAAAAATTGTTTTTATTGAATTTTTGTGCATTTTATATAGAATATCTCAAACAATCTTAATCATCTTTATACCTTCGTCCCCACCGGCACGCTCCCACAGACCCCACTAGAAACCATATACTCTGTCATCCATATTAAGGCCCGATATGTCGTCAGTGTCCCCAAATGTTCACCTGTGCGTGACTGTCAGAGCACAAACTTGTGGAGTTGGATCTCATTCCTCCTTTACACAGGTCTGACCTTTCAAATGTTAGTCATCTTACCATGCTATTAAATGGCATCTGATATACATCAAAATTTAAGCTCTTGATATTTTATTAGTTATTTCACATAACTTTTCCTTGTGGCCTCATCAGCACAATTTTTGGAATTGTACAATGGTGAAGGTGTCCTGACAGGTCTTCATTTTATTTGTTCTTTCTCCCCTTTGATTACTCAATCTAACATTTGAATGATTCTTTTACATTGGATTTGGAATCCTAGCCTCATTTTTTGGAGTTGAGATTAGTTTGTTGTTATTTTTATGGTCTCAGTTGTTTTCCTGTCTTAAATTTCATTTTCTGTTTTTAAATTTCACCACACTTTTATGGGCTACTTTCTGCTATAGCATCAAACTCTTCAGAAGCTTCTTTGTCATCTAACAGGTTATCTTTTTTCAGTAGGATAAAATGAAATATCAATTTAAGTAACAACCAAAATACCTCCAAAAGTTTTGAAGAATATTGGAGAGATTGCTCAGCAGTTAAGAGCACTGGCTGTTCTTGCAGAGAACCCGGTTCGATTCTCAGCTCCCAAATGGGGGCTAACAACCATCCATAACTCCACTTCCAGGACATTCGACACTCACTTCTGACCCCCACAGGCCTTGCACAATATGGGTGCACTTACACATATGCAGGCAATACCCTCATACACATAAAATAAAAAAATAAATAAAATATTTTTTTCAAAAATGTTTTGAAGAAGAAACACCACTTATACAAATGAAAGTTGTAATCATTCCATCTTCATGATTTATACTTTGAGGGACTTTTGTAGAGAGGTGGGATTTTTAAAATATAAATTTTAGAAATAATATAGCCTAGTTGAGAAACAGCTATAAATTACAGAAATGATAAGAAGAAAATGAAATCATCTATAATTGAACCCCACAAAATCTAACTACTCTTACTATTGCCATCTATATTTTCCTTATGGAAACTACATATTATCTATTCGTTAGTATTCATTTTTAAATTAGTGATATGTTATAAATGCTTATTTGTAGCTTAAATGCTTTTCCTTCATTTAATCTTTTTCCTTTGTTTGTTTGGTTTTATTGAGACAGGTTCTCACTGTGCAGCTCAGGGTTACCTGGGACTTGCTGTGTAGCTCAGGCTGGTCTTGAGCTCACTTTGTAGTCCAGAATGATCTCAAACCTGAGATCTGCTTGCTTTCCCCACTCCTGAGTGCTGGGACCCCTATGATCTTGATAACTTTATGATACTACTTCATATGATTGTATTATGATTTATTTAATTCATCTTCTATGAACATTTGTCATATTTCCCAAATTTCTTCTATTTTAAACAAAGCTATAATATACCTAAATTATTGTACATATTTCTATTACTTTAGGAAATTCTCAGAAATAAATTTTAGGAGTTTTTTTAAAGACATTTACTATTTCAAACTGGTCACCTTAAGCAATTTTTGCCAGTTTGCATTATGATGGAATTTTAATAATGATCTTCTCAGTCATTTCATCGGAAAACCAACATTTTCCCCACTGTTGGCACAACACAAAGAAAACTGTGATTCTATCAGTTCTTACTTGTAATTCATTGAAGTTGCAGATATTAGAAATTGCAATTATTTTCAATTTTTCTAATGTTAGTTTGGTCATCACATTATGCCTACAGTTCCTTACTAGGAACATAAATTTTTCCAATTATTGCTAATTGTTTTGGATATTGTTTATCCTGTGCTTCTAGAAGTTTGCCACCATTAATTAACTGTTGTGTTTCGATGCAGAAAAGGAAATAACCTTGTAACCAACCATTTTCTGTGATTAATTATTTTTACCCATTTAGATAAGACATAAATAGAACCTTTGTCCATAGCCTATTATAACAGCTGTTCAAACAGCTTTTTCGTGGTCTACATTTTAATTTTCTTTCCAATTTGCATTCGAATCCTATGATAGATTTTAGTTTATTTAGGAGGTTATGAGATATAGCTGACTGTTTCAGAATAGCCCTTTTAGCCCATGCCAGTTACTGGAAATCAAACAGCCCTTTTTAAGCACTGACCATAAGCAACTTAAAGGTGGGCACTAGAATGATTTGCCCTCATTTTATCAAATGTGTTTTTCTATGTCATTGTTTCTGCGGGAGAGCAGACTAAGTTTGTTCATTTGTTCATTGATTCATTCCTTTATTCGTTCAATTAAACCCCTATTGAGTGCACTATTTACCAAACACTGCCTAATGTAAGATGATATAGATGGGTAATAGCTTTGAGGGATACACTAACCAGAGAGGAAAACATACACAGGTGAATTCCCTGAAGGGTAGTGGGTGCTCCGAAAGTCATGTTTATGTACTTTAGAAGAGACTTTGGAGGAAACAATGGCAGCTTTACTTCAAGGACGTCAGAGACCCTGGAAGAAAACTTGGCAATACAAGTTATCGACTAGATCACAAGCAAATTCAAATGTTGCTCTTTCCAATGTACCTTTAAGTGGCTGACATTTCAATATCTGCTTTAATATGGAGTGTTGAAATTTCATTTTTATGTGTTGATTGTCAGCCCTAAAATGAGAGGTTGCTGCGGTAGTGTGCTGTAGTGCCCGCTTCAGAATGTGCTCAGGCTGTTAGCTGCTACTGGCCCACACTTGAGAACTGCACTGGAAATCACACTTGGCTGAAGGGAACTGACTCACGCAAGAGAGTTCCCCTTTCGTGGAGGCATCCTGCAACCCATGTGATGGCCCAAAGACCTGGTTTACTTGTCTCAATCTAGGGGGACTCTGAAGGACCATCTCAGGTTCAGAGATCGCTAGAGGAGTTTTTGATTTCCCTGCTGTGATTGTCTCAGTCGAATTCCTCCCTCTGTTCAGTGCCTCCCTTGTTAACACATGTTGAATTTTATTAAAGCTTCTATAAGCAAATCTCTCTGAGGCATCCTGTCAGATGTAATCTAGATATACAATGATTGAATAGCATTCTGGATCTCCATGTCATAAGATATTCTTATCATGAAGCTTCAGACAGTTTGAAGGTGAACTCCGTTAATGGGAAGCCCTTTCTATTGTTAATGAAAGACGTTGATAGGGACCAAGGAGGTTCCTTAGCCCCATTCTGCCCGGATAACCTCTCTGTGAACTTCAGAATGTCCAGAGCAAAGGTGGATGGTGGAGGCTCTTTGCAATACTGGCTCAGACATGCTCTAGAGAATCTACTTTTCTCACCATTCTGTGGGCTGATTTAGAGCAGAGATTAAGAGCCTTTGACATGGATATGCTAAAATATATAGTTCTTCCTTTATCGGAGAAATCTGTGATAGTAGAGTTAAGGAAGAAATGAGGAAACAGACAAACATAATTTGTACAAAGAGATAAAGAAGGCCAGGGTCTGTACGTCCCAGACCACCATATTGGGTCTAGCTCAGATTCTGGGTTCTCCAGGTTCTACAACTAGGGTAACAGGAAAACTAAAACAAACAAAAAAAACCCAGAAAAACAAAAACAAAAAATGGAGGATAGAATCCTAGATGGACAAGAGAGAAATTAAGAGAGTTAGCTGGTTGGTAGGTTGAAGTAAAGTGGAGAGACTAAGAGATTGGAGGTCTTTGGTTGAAGGATGTTTAATTTTGAGGGACTTGAGCAAGTGAACTATAAGGATAGACTATCGGGATTTTGAGATTGTGTATCACAGTGTTTCTCTTTTGAAAATAACGATTATAGCCAGTGTGTGTGTGTGTGTGTGTGTGTGTGTGTGTGTGTGTGTGTGTGTGTGCACGCTAGAGATTAAAGCCAGGGCCTCACAAATGTTACGTGCGTGTTCTTCCACTGAGCTGCACCTTCATCCCCCATCTGTGAACTTTTGTGTCAGTATGTCTTGAGATATAGCCCTCTGTGTGATTCAAGAAATGATCTAAGAGCAAGAGGAACAATATATATATTTAAAATCCAGATTATCTATTGGTTTTACAGTGGTCAGAGGAGATAAGTATCCAGGTATAATGTTAAAGAATACTGCTGGACCTCTCTGGTAGATTTAGAAAGACTGGAACCATATATTTTTGGTGAGGAATATTCTAAATAGTGGTGTGTGTTTAAATTTCTCACAATTGTTGAGAAGGTTAACACCTCCATTGGTGACATTGTATAAGGGATGGACAGTAGGATGGAGAGGGGATTCAGAAGTAAGGTGCCCAAGGTTCAACAGTATGAAGAAGCTAGGAGACAAAGGCTTTACCTATTAGCTCATTCCCTTGGAGACGATCAAGAAAAAAAGAAGAAAAGGCAAATACTGTATAATTCATCGTTATTTAAAGTCCAGGGAGAGCAGTACTTTGTTCTCTTCCTCAGCAAAATCTCTGTCTCTGTCTCTGTCTCTCTCTCTCTGTCTCTCTCTCTCTCTATCTCTCTCTCTCTCTCTCTTTCTCTCTCTCTCTGTGTTTTCCTGAGAGCCAGAGCCACAGACGAAGAGACAGAGAGCTTATCTTTCCCACACCCTCCCAAACCCAACCTTCTCGCACTAGACTATTAGTATTACACTGTCTAGCACTTTGAAGATTCTGTTCTGAGATTGAAAAACAGACATTATTTATGGATGTGTCTATAAGAGGAAATTGCAGGGTAGTTTTTAATCCTGTGTCTCAGACTCTTATATTTACTCTCCATCCAAATTGTGGCTGGTAATATGCTGTTATATCTGTCTATCTGTCGCTGGTGCTTCATTTAGAAAATATCAACTGAATGCATGCTTCATGCTAGGTGCTAGGAATGAACAATCAGAAAACAGTTCCAGCTTAATGCACACACACACACACACACACACACACACACACACGCACACACACACACAGAGAGAGAGAGAGAGAGAGAGAGAGAGAGAGAGAGAGAGAGATGAATTTATTTCCTTCGTGCTGATTTATCACTGGTTCATGTACCAAAATGTCCTTTCAGATAAAAGCTTTTTGGTACCGTGAAAGGACTAACCTTTGATCAAAGTCAAACAGGAGGCTAAGATCACTTTGGTTTTGATATCCAAGTGCTCTGTCCTTTTTAAAATTTTTGTTCACAGATGGTATGATATTTTTGTCCTTAGATGGGATATGTGGTTTTTGTGTTATTGGAAGTGGCTGCCCACAGGAGCAGTCAGCAGCTAAAGGAAGTCATGTGGCCGTAAATGCACTGCCTGTGTTCCGTTTTTCTCCCCTCATTTCTTTCTCTCCAATTTCATGGAGAATGTGTCCAAGGGGAATGTGAGCTTTCTGTAGGTAAATTAACCTACTAAGCCACTATATTGAACATATCTGGGGATTGGGGAAAAGTGCAAAAAGGTTGTGATGACAGGGAGGTAAGGCAGGCAAAAGCATTTCGTGTGTAGAAGGAAAATCATTTGGGACTTGTGCTTGCTTTATTTCTTACCCTTAGTTGATGAGGAGATTATGAAAGGTCGATAAAACTTTGAAAACACTTACTGTTTTCTTCTACTTTATTCTTTTAAAGATGTGTTTCAGACACAGATATCTTTTAAATGTGGCTTCCTTCCTCAAACATGAGATCCTTTGAGAGCGGTTTGTGCAGTTAAGATTGAGAATAGCTTTAAAACCAATCTTTAAAATTAAAAGCGCAAGTGAATCTTAAATTTTCAGTGAATGCATGTGTTAAGACGTTCAAATACCTTTTCATAAAAATATGGATTCCAAAAAGATATTGGTTCTTAGAATTTTTAAGAAATAATTTTTGGGGGCTGGAGCGATGGCTCAGCAGATAAGAACACTGACTCTTCTGGCAGAAGATCCAGGTTTGAATCCCAGCACCCACATGACAGCTAATAACTGTCCATAACTCCAGTTCCAGGGGATCCGATGGCTTCTTCTGTCCTCCATGGGCATTGCAAGACATGGGTGCCCTTACCTACACACAGGCAATACATGCATACACATAAAATAAAAATAATAAAATATTAAAATTTTTTATTTGAGAATTTTGAACGATTTATTTAAATCAAATTCAGACTGCCTTCTCCATCTTCACCTTAGTACCCAACCCCTGACTTCATATCCTCTATTATAATTTGTCTTAAAAACATTTTTTAAAAGCATATCATGTCTGATCTGTGTTTGCCAAGAGTTCTTGGGTGTGTATCTATCCCTTAGAGTCTGGCCAATCTACCAGGTGTCACATCAATAAGGAAAACTGTCATCTCCCAGCATCTAACAATTGCCAATAGATCCTCAGCTATGACTGGAGTTTCAATCCTGCCTCCCCAATCCATCCAGGGATCCTCTCTGATTTCAGTTTGCACAGGTTTTGTGTATGCTATCATAAGTGCTGTGTGTTCATATGTGCAACTACTCTGTAGTATCCAGGCAACATAATTTTCTTGTATTCATCTACCACCTCTGGCTTTTCCAATCTTTCTGTTCCCTCTTCTGCAATGATCCCTGAGCCTTGGGAGGAGAAGGTGTGATGTGGTGTACCATTTACGACTGAACACTCTTCAGTCTTTTATTTTATTCTCTGCACATTGACCATTTGTGAGTCTCTGTGTTAACTGTCATCTGCTCCAAGGAGAACTTTCTCTGGTGAGAGCTGAGAGATGCACTCATCCATGGGTATTACAATAAGTTATTATGAATCAGTATAGTATTATATCAATTTAGCAAAATGATAGTAGTAGGTTGTTTCCTATGGCCTGTGACCGGTCTAGCTACAGGTTCTTGCCCTGATACAACTGTCAAGTCTGGGCTCCCTATTGTGAAGCAGTTGCTTCCATAATATTCATGTCACCCCTGCACCAGTAAGCATGTTTTGCCATGCAAATTTTTATGGTAGCTTGCAGGCTTTACAGCTGGGTAAGGGTGATGATTACCTTTATCTGCTAGTAACATGTATAGCACCCTCTAGTTTGATGAAAGCTCTCCAGCAGACAAGCAGCTCAAAGGTCAGTAGCATCTTGATTTTTCCTTGTTTGTTCTATGACTCAGGTATGTAGTATCATCAGCAATACATTCTCACTATCAAGTTCTGATGCACAACCAAGTACAATAGCCACTATTTTTTGAGCATCTATGAGATCTCGCTGATCAATAACTCCAAAAGAGGGAGTCCATTCTAGGCACTGGACTTTTCATTTCTTAGCCTTTGTTGTCTATTAGGGCTATTGAACCCTTGTTATACAGTAGCTAAATATAAACCCTTTTTGTATCATATATGTATATATTGAAAGAAGCTTTTATAGTAGGTTTCCATGTGATTCTTTCAAAGAGTGTTCAGAGTTAGTTATCCCATCTCTTATTCCCTCTTGTGCCCCCTCCCATTCCCCAACTTATTAAACACATCCTGTCTATTATTCCCCTTTATCATTTATATTACTATATTCTATTTCCCCTCCCATGAACCAACCCCTATAGCACCTTATCTGTTCCCCGATCTCTAAGGATTTTCCAGTGGAAATGTACCTATCTAAAGATTGAAAGCTAGCATCCACTTATGAAAGAGAACATGAGACATTTGTCTGTCTCGGTCTGTGCTATCTTAAGAAGATTGTTTCCAGTTCTATCCATTTACCTGAGAATTTCATTTTTCTTAACAGCTGAATAATGTTCCACTGTGTAAATGTACCATATGTTTACTAGTCATTCATCAGAAATTTTAACAAAAGATTGATAGTACTGGATTTAAATAGGAAAATCACATATGCTGTCTCTAGCAATTGAAAGTAAGGGTTATTGTAAACTCTTTTCAATCAATATTTATAGTCTTTAGGTATCTCTTGATACAGAATTAAGCATAAAACTAATATACAAATAAAATAAATTAAAAGCATGTCCAGAAGTGCACCAAATAAATTGCTTAATGTTTTACAAGGACCGAGGAAATGTTTAGAATGGAACTACAACTTACTTCCAAAGCTAGAATAAATAAAAAACCTCAAACTATAGTCTATCTGCAGGGTACATAAGTTGTAGAGGGGAAAAAGTCTACATAACCAAATTCTACTATTGTTGAGTCCATGTGAACAGTATGTAGAGGGATGTTCATTGTGGCACTACAACATTTATGTATATATGAAACTTTTTAATTGAATTTTTCTAGTTTCATACATATATTTTGATCATTTTTAGAGCACCTTTCCTATGTGCACCCCTCACGTAGCCCCCCACCAGTTTTCATGTGCACTGTCATAGACATTCTGTCGTAGACATTAAGGCCTGTAGAGCCAAGTTTGTGTCTCCAAATGTCCTTTAGTGTGCATCCATCCACTGCCACTGGAGTCCGGTTAATATATATAGTGTCATCCTCTTAAAGAAACCAACTCTTTCCAGATGTGGAATCCCAGCACTCCTGAAGCCAGAGGCAGGCAGATCTCTGTGAGTTTAAGTCCACATAACAAGTTCCAGGACATGTTGGGGTCTTGTGCATGCTGTTGCCTTTGCTGTAAGTTCATATGAGTAACTTCCCAGCTGTCTGGAAAACTTTGTTTCCCTGAGCGTTGGGTGGCAGAGGTGTGATATAGGTGTCCTATCAGGGATAAGTTCTCTGAAATCTCTTATTTTCTTCAGTTTGACCAGTTTTGGCTTTCTATGTCAATCATCATCTGTTGCATAAGGAAAATTTGCAGGTGAGAGTTGAAAGATACATTAATATTCTTTCCTCCTACTGTTCCACTATGTTCCCTGAGCCTTAGGTGTAGAGGTTGCATTGTAGATGTGTCACTTAGGGCTGAGAACCTCATAGACACTTATTCTTTGACCAGATGTGGAACTCTGTAATAGTCTCCATCTGTTGAAAAAGAAAAGTTCTTTGATGAGTGGTGTGAAGTACACTTATCTATAAATATAAAGATATTTATTTAGAATATAGTAAGAAATTGCATTGGTCTAGGAGTATGACAAAATTAGGGTTTTCTCTAAGATCTATGACCTCTCCAGCCATGTATATTTGTATATGTTTACAGTATTACACATGAATTCCCTCCCATTGAGTGAGCCTTAAGCCCAATTAGAAAGCTGTTGATTACCCCAAAGATAAAAGAGCTACTACTTCAGAAGTATAGATTATTTACTGGGATGGTCATTGTTGTGGTCCATAGACTTTACAGCTGGATGGAATCATTGATTGGTTTTCTCCTTTTGCAGTTTACATAGTATTTTCTGATACTGTGGATGTTGGTCTTCAGGAAGGAGGTTTCCAGATCACTTACAGCTCGACTTCTCTAAGTACTGTGTCCGAAGTGTGGCTTGTCTTCAGCAATAGGGTCTTAACTTCAAGTTCTGGGATGCAATCAAGGGTTGTTGCAATACCCTATGTTACTCTGGGAGTCTCTTGTACTACCCTGACAGCAGCTCAAAGAGAGGTTTCCCCTATAGCACTGTGTTTTATGTTACTTAGCCTTCAGGTTTGTGTGTGTGTGTGTGTGTGTGTGTGTGTGTGTGTGTGTGTGTGTGTTTGTGTGTGTGTTCAATAAGTTTTGAAGTAACACATTTCCCTCTGTTTTTTCATATCACCTAAGTCTTATTTAATCTCTCCTTTCCTTTATAATCCTCCCTATTCCATCCCAGGTTAAAATATTCCTGGTTTCCCAATTTCTGTTTCTTACTATCCCTCTCTCTTGAGCTCCTTTCCCTCCTTTATCCCCATGATGCCCTTCCATCTTCCTGGCTCCTGCAGCTACATCAGGATTTAGGTGTACATCTAAGTAAGTTTTGAAGTAACACATTTCCCTCTGTTTTTTCATATCACCTAAGTCTTATTTAATCTCTCCTTTCCTTTATAATCCTCCCTATTCCATCCCAGGTTAAAATATTCCTGGTTTCCCAATTTCTGTTTCTTACTATCCCTCTCTCTTGAGCTCCTTTCCCTCCTTTATCCCCATGATGCCCTTCCATCTTCCTGGCTCCTGCAGCTACATCAGGATTTAGGTGTACATCTAAGGATTTGGAGCTAAAATCACAAATGAGAACGAACATATGTCAGTTATTTTTCTGAGTCTGTGTTACCTCACTTAGTGTTTCTAGTTCCATCCATTTACCTGCAAATTTCATAATTTCATTTTTCTTTACCTTGAGTAGAACCCCATTGTGTAAATGGACCACATTTTCATTATCCCTTAGTCAGTTGAGGGACATTTAGACTGTATTTCCATTTCCTAGCTATTGTGAAAAGAGCAGCAATAAGCATGGCTGAGCAAGTATCCCTGTAGTATGATGTTGAGCCCTTTGGGTATAAGCCAAGGAGTGATATAATCAGATCATATGGTAGATCTATTTTTAGTTTTCTAACAGTTCTCCACACTGATTTCCACATTGATTCCACCAGGTTGCAATTCCACCAACAGTGGATGAGGGTTCCACTTTCTCTGCATCCTTGCCATCACTTAGTGCTGTTTGTTCTCTTGATCTTAACCATTCAGACTGGGGTGAGATGGAACCTTAAAATAGTTTTAATTTGCATTTCTCTAATTATTAAGGATGTTGAAAGCTTTTTAAAGTATTCCTTAACCACTTGTTTCTTCTTTTGAGAGTTCTCTGTTCACATCCGTAGCTCATTTTTAACTGGGTCATTCCTTTTTTTTTTTTTTTTTTTTTGAGTTCTTTGTATTTTCTGGATATTAGTCCTTTATTAATGTATAGTTGGTGAAGATTTTTCTTCCACTCTGTGGGCTTCTTCTTTGCTTGGAGAGTAGTTTCCTTTGCTATAAAGAAACGTTTTAATGAGGTCCCATTTGTCAATTTTGACATTAATTCCAGAGAAACTGAAGTCTGATTTAGAAAGTTTTTTCCAGTAACTATATCTTGTAGGGTATGGCCTATATTTTTCTCAAACAATTTCAGCTTTTCATGTTTCACATTGTGGTCTTTAATCCACTTGGAGTTGACTTTAGTGCAGGCCATTAAATGTGGATCTAATTTCATTCTTCTACACATGGAAATCTAGTTTTCCCAGCACCATGTATTGAAAATCCTGTCTTTCCTCTAGTGTATGTTCTTGCCATTAAAGATGTGATGTACAGTTTTCTTTGCAGTTGTGTCTTTACCTGGTTTTGATATTAGAATGATGCTGGCTTCATAAAAGGAGTTTAGAAGTTCTCCCTCTGTATCTTTTTGAATAATTTAAGCAGTGTTGGTTGTAGAACTTCTTTGAAGGTCTGGTAAAATTCTGCCGCAAATCCATCTGGACATGGGCTTCTTTTAGTTGGGAGACTTTATATTACTGTTTGGATTTATTTGTCATGGGTCTGTTTAAGTTATTGATCTTTTCTTGGTTTAACTTTGGTAGTTCCATTGAACTTAGAAATTCATCTATTTCTTCTAGATTTTCTAGTTTAATAGAGTATAGGTTTTTAAAATATTCCTTTAGAATGTTCTGGATCTTTTTGGTGTCTGTTGTGATAGTTCTCCTTCTCTGATTTTGTTGATTTGGATTTGCTCCTCCTTTTGATTAGCTGGGCTAAAGAGCTGTCTATCTTCTTTATGTTTTCAAAGAAGAAGCTCTTGCATTCATTAATTCCTGGTATTGTCTTCTTTTTTTCTATATCTTTGATTTCCTCTCTGATTTTTATTATTTCTTTCCATCTATTGGGCTTGGGTTTGGTTTGTTCTTGCTTCTCCAGAATCTGGAGTTGTACTATTGTGTCATTTATTTTTTCTGTTTCTGATTTTTTATGTAGGCGTGTAAAGATATAAACTTATCTATTAGGACTGCTTTTAATGTGTCTTTTGTATTTGTTGAGGTTTGTTTTGTGCCCCAATATGTAGTATTTGTTAGAGAAACTTCCATGGGCTACTGAGTAGAATGTGTATTATTTGGTGCTTATTGGAATATTCTGTAGATGGCCATTAGATCCATTATACGTATGATATCATTTAATTTAGATGTTTCTCTGTTTATTCTTTCTTCAGATGACCTGTCTGTTGGAGAACATGGGGTATTGAAGTGAACTGCTATTACTGAGTTGGGGTTAATCTGTATCTTGATGTGCAGTAGTACTGTTTTTATGAAACTGAGTGCACCAGAGTTTGGTGCATATATTCTCATGACTGTAATGTCTTCTTTGTTGATTGTTCTCTTGATCAGAATGAAGCGACCTTCTTTATTTCTTCTGATTAATTTTAGTTTGAAGTATATTTTGTCAGATATTAGAATAGGAATGCCTTCTTGTTTCTTAGTGCTTTTAGCTCGGGATATATATTTTTTTAATTAAAAGAAGCATTTCATTACAACAGCATTAACTTATTCAATAACATTTTTCTGAGCTAGGGTACATCTCTTTCAAAATTGGCTGTACATTTCTAGGTTTACAGATGAATTATTACGCTTATATAATCTTTTACTCATTATAAACTCTATAAGACATAAAATTAAATGAGGTTCCAACGTTTAAAAAAGATCTCCACTTCATTGTCAAAACACACAGTTTCATACAGAAAAATTCATTCCAGGGCTCTTGACATTGAGACGTTTTCACATGCATTTCTAATCTCTATATACATGACTCAGCTTGGGATGTTTTTTCCCATTCTTTCATGCTAAGGTGGTGCCTATCCTTGAAGATATGGTAAGTTTCTTGTAGGCAACAAAAAATGGATTTTGCTTCTTAAAACACTCAACTAGCCACTGTCTTTTGAATGGGGCATCTAGGTCATTGACATTTAAAGTTATTACTGAAAGCTGTGTATTGATTACTGTCATTTTACTTTCTATTTGCATTTTTAGTCTTATTTTTTTGTTTCTGTAATTATACCTTCATTTTTTTTCTTTCTGTATCCCCTTGGGTTTGGCCCTTCCTTTCTTCAGTCCTTTGTATTGCTTTGAGCGTTCCCTGTAGGGCTGGTTTGTTGAACATGAATCCTTAAGCCTATTTGTATCATGGAACATTTTTTTTTCTCCTTTCACTATGATAGACAGTTTTACTGGGTATCGTATTCTGGGTTGATGTCTATGATCATTTAGGACTTGGTATACTTTGCTTCAGGTTTTTCTACCTTTTATAATTTGCATTGAAAAGTCAACTCTAATTCTGATGGGTTTTCCTTTGTATTTAAATTGTTTGTTTGTTTGTTTTTTGTAGCAGCTTTCAGTACCCTCTCTTTGTTCTGTACGTTTAGGGTTTTCGCTATAACATGCCATGGGGAGTTTCTGTTCTGGTCCTGTCTATTTGGTGTTCTGTGTGCTTCTTGTATCTATATTCCTGTGTCTTTCCTTAATTTAGGGAAGTTTTCTTCTATAATCCTGATGAAGATCTGGTCAATGCCATTGAACTGAGATTTTTCTCCTTTCTCTATGGCTATGATGCATGTATTTGGACTTTTCATGGTGTCACACATTTCCTGCATATTTCATTCCTATGCTTAGCTTGAGTAGTTCAATTCTTCAGCTTTATCTTCCCATCTTGGTAGTCTGTTTTCTAGTTGATTCAATCTGCTGGTGAGGCTTTTTCCTGTCACTTCAAATTGAGTTATTGAGTTTTTCAATTTTATCTTCATTTCATCTTGACTTTTCTTCGATATTTCTATCTCATGAATTCCCTTTCAACTCCTGAGTTGTTTTAGTCATTTTATTCAGCTGTATATTTATATTTTCTTCAGTTTCAGTCAGGAGTTTATTCCTACCCTCTTTGAGTTATTTGAGTTGTTTCTGTGTTTTTTAAAATCCTTGAATTCTTTGATCATTTTTATGATTTTTTTTAAAGTTCTGTGTCCTGAGGTTTCTCTGGGTAGTTCTCACTGTAGAACCCCTCTAAGGACTGGCAGGATTTTGTGTGAACATATTGGATTTTCATATTATTTGTGTTTTTGTGTTGTGACCTGGGCATATGGACTTCTTTTCTTGGTTGTGTATCTGATTTGAAATTCTTACCCACCTTTGTTGAGTTGACGCGTGGTTCTGTTTTTAATATTGTTGTAGCTTGGTTGCTTTCTGATCAAGTATGAATAGTGTGTGCTTCAGATTCTCACTTTTTTCTCCTTTCTCTATAGCTATGATGCATGTATTTGGACTTTTCATGGTGTCACACATTTCCTGCATATTTCATTCCTATGCTTAGCTTGAGTAGTTCAATTTTTTATTGGAGGGCTGGGATGGTTCCAAGCAAGCTAGTTGGAAGCTCTCTAGCAGTGTGAATGAGCCTAGTCCTGAGAAAGGAAGATGGCAACCAAATGGGTGGGTTCAGACAGGCTAATCCGTAGCTCTCTGGCAGGGCAAAGGAATCCAGTCCAAAGGCAGAATGATGGAGCCCAAGTGGACAGTTTTTGGCTAGCTAAACTGGGTAGATGTGGGCCTTGGGCTGGTTTCAAAGCAGGGCAATGGTGACTGGGTGGGCGGGATCTGACTAAGTTACCAGGCTAGTCAGAGCTCTTCAGCAGTGACAACAAGGCCTAGTCCCAAAGCCCAAAGATAGGGGTGGAGTGGACAGGTTCTATTAACTAGGCAGGGTAGATGTGAGCCCTAGAGCTGCTGAGAATGGGGCTGGTCCCAAAGCAGGGCAATGACTGACTGGGCACTCTCCAGCAGCAACAAGAGAGTTAGTCCTCTTAGAGTTTAAACCAGGCTTCATATTCATGTGCTTTATACAGTGTTTTAGCACTGTATTTCGGCATTTTAAAACTCATAGTGGACAGCGTCCTTAGTGGCATTCAGAATTTACATCTGCAGGTAATTTTTAAAATCAGAGTTTGTTCAGTCTTACTGCTGATACAATTACTGCTATATTTGAAGAATAAATAAAATTCATGCACAGAATGTAGAAACAATAATATCTGCCTGGTATTTCCAAAGGACCATAGTGACGTGTAGTCTTTGTGTACATAAGAAAGGCAATATTAATTTTTCCCTGAACAAATATATTTTTGCTGCAGTGTGATATGTGAATTTTTAAAAAATGATTTCTACATGAATCATGGAAAGGCGGAAAGCCACGAAAAGTACATGTATTTAGCTAATGGAATTGTCTAGTTGAGCATTGGTTTCTCTCTCTATGGCGTCTGAGACCTGTGGCCAGGTACAGTGTAGGAGTGATTGGACCCTATAAAATGTTCTTTAACTCTTAGATTTTTCTGCACTAGTCCCCACAGTCTAAGAAAAGATTTTCTGGCTTCTTGTGCTATGTAGTCATTGGGCATTGGAAAACATCACTTCTCACCCACCTACATGATAGCAGTTACCTGCTTCCATCTGCAATTTCTAGCTGCACATGCAATCTCTTTTGCCAGCTAGCTCTCTTCTTTTCACCATTCCTACTTGTTTTGCTGCTAGAATGCACTATCTGGGGAACTGGAATCACCTTTAGGCCAATTTTCAAGCCAAGAGCTTTGAAATTTAGTTGATATCACAAGGCTAGCACATCTCTCCAGGATACTCATTCCCATGCACTCAGCTTATGGATTCTGACTCTGCAAGTCTCATCTTTGCCTTGTGGCTTCCAATCACCACTGGAGCCACTCAGCCATACTCAAGGCAGCCCAGCAGTGGGGGTGGACCTCCTCCCACCAGGGGCAGCTGTCAGTTGAAGACTGACATGACTTGATGCATGAGTAACCCAGTGTTAGGCTAAGGATATAGTTTAGTGGTACATTGCTTGCCTGGAATGCACAAAGTCCTAGGTTCAGCCCCTAGTGTCACAAAAATATTACTTAATACCCATATAGTTTACACAGAATACTCAGGAGTGTTTCTCACTGTCTGCCAGATGTCCCTACAGCTGCCCACAGTGGTAATATACCCAATGCTACCTCCTTTATTGACTGTCTTTTTCTCTCCTCCCAGACTCCTACCAGACTTCCTTGAGGTCACCTCCCAAGGCAATTAGTTGTTCCCAAATCCTTGTTTCAGAGTGTTCCTTGGAACTAACTCAAACCAAGATGCATTCTTCTTCTCTTCTCTTATTATTCTCAAAGCTCTGTGACTTTCAGTTTCACAGTATACCTTAAGCCTGTCAACTTCACTGTCTCCATGTGCGTTTGGATTTAGGGTTCCTCCTACAAACCACTGTGCTCCCCAGTCTGTTCAATTACAGACCATCCTTTGTCTAGCTCCTTTCTAGTCCATTCTACTCTTTTTTTATTGTGGTACCATAATCATAACATAAAACTCACTGCTTTAACTTTTTCTAAGAATACAATTCAATGGCATTAATTACATTCACATTCATATAAAGTCACTATCATCCATCTTTTTAAACTTCTCAAGCAAAAACTTCCCCACTAAACACCAACTTCCTATTCTCTCCCCATAACCCCTCACAACCATCTTTCCATTTCCTGTCTCTATGATTTTGCTAGGCTTTGTCCTTATGTGAGTGGAATTACTCAGTATCTGTCCTTTTGTGTCTGGCTTATTTTGCTTAGTACCATGTCTTCAAGGAGCATCCATTTGATCTATTCTTACACTAAATGAGAACAATTTGTTTTTAGTGGTAAAAAATTATGTCACAAAACACACATTATCAGAAGTGAAACAAATGAAGTTATTCAAAGATACAGCTAATTACTGTACCTGTTGGCCTTCATCTCTTTCCTGCCCAGCTGAGCAGCCTTTGATAACTGCTTGGTATATAGCCTTTCACACTCTCTTTGAAGGGCAACCAAAAAAGGCAATTGTACTAAAATGTAAACCTCGTGGAATTACTTTGTTTCAGATTCCTCAGTGACTTCGTATTCACCCCCACAATAAAGTATGAAATAATCATTGTGGCCAAGACACACTGCAGACCTGGCCCCTGACTACCTCAGAAACATATTTTCCTGCCATGCCACTTTTGACATTTTGGTCTGCCACCACCCTGGCTCCTTTCATGTTGTCACATAATTTGCTTCTTCTCCAATACAGAATCCTTTCCTAGCTTTCCTCTCTCCAAGCTCCAACTCAGATACCTTTTGATCATCTTTCTGAATTTATTTTAAAATTCAGTGTTTAGGGTCTGTATCTGACAGTTCTGTCTAAATTTTTTGTGTTCCCAAATTCTGCTTTCCTGTGACACGTTGTTCCATAATGTTTTGTCCCTTCTACCATACTGTTCAGGAAGAGGGCATTGTAGAGCCTCAAAGGTACAAAGGTGTGTTTTCAAGCCTAGAACTCATTCCTCTTGGGTAGCTAGGAAGATATTGTAGGATAGCAGGCTTGCAGTTAAGTACCAATTAGTTAATTGAATCTTCTTTTGCTCGCAGTGCTGAGGATGAAACCCACATTCTGTGCATGTGAAGCAAGTGCTACCACTGAGCTATATCCCCAGCCTTTTAAAAATCTTTTCTGGGAAAACAAATTTAGAGCTTTGGGCTTTGAGTTCTTCTATGCTGTCTATCTTTTCTGAGTTACTTTAGTATATTATGGTTATTAAAGCTTAAAGAGTGTCTTTTAGGTTACAGTTGTTTTGAAACCACCTAGGGGGCTAAGAAAATGATATTTTGTAATGCAGAGCAAGTCCTCATTTTCCTTTGGTCTTTTTGGCTCATTCTTTTCACATCCATGTTGCCAGCAGTTGTTTACAGCTATGGCTCCAACCTATCATAATACAGGATACATTCCTTTATCTGTATTTCTCAAATCCACAGAGCTCTGAAAATTGAAAAATTTCAGCAAAACCTGACCAGAATTGCTATGTCTTGTTTATTGATGATGTAAGAATGCAGATGATTGCATTGCGCTTGTCTCAGTCTTTGCTAAGGCTGTTTTAATAGGCATTGATACACTGTGTTGTGTCTCAAATCTGAGAATCTGTCTCAAATCTGAGAAATTCAGTAGCTCAAAGGTTTCTGATCAAGGATATAATTTATAATATGTACTTAGAAGATGAAATATATTAGGAAATATAGACACTAACCCCTAGTGAACTGGGTGGATTCTGTACTAATTAACCCTTGGCTGTTTCTGGAACTTTCCATACACTAACCTGTCAGCCTCAGTTCCTGCTCTGTATCCTTGAAGCTCTCCACTGGTGTTTCAGTGAGCTAGAGAGGCCCATTTCATTCACTATACTGGGAAATGCTCCTTCTTCATTGTGAGGGCTGAGGTCTCAGAATTTTCTGATTGGGACCCCCTGGGAGAGACAGTAACTCAAAAGATCCTTGTATGACAGGCTACCATAGTTCCCTTGCATTCTGTTCAGCAGACAGAATCTTATCTTTAAGAAAGAAGATACATTGTAGTTCTCACAGTGATTTAAGGAAGCTCAATGTTAACACAAACCAACAGTCTAATTCCAAGTCTATCTCTCTATTCTGACTAAGCAGAGAGCTACAGAAAAATTCTTTTAGGGACATGACCAACTGCCATTTTGTATCTTTTTGGTAGAGCAAGATACGAATATTATTTGAGAAGAGAAAAAAGAGGAACAGGCATCTCAGTTTGGGTTCTCTTAGAAGCAGGCCCTGAGACAAATATGTGAGAGCAAGTCATTTATTTGAGAGGTGAGCCCAGCTGTGCCACTCAGAAAGTGCAGATGAGAGGAGGTGTAGAGGGAAGCTACAAAGGTGTGTTTTCAAACCTAGAACTCTTGGGTAGCTAGGAAGATACTGTAGGATATTGTAGGATACTCCTCAGTTGTCTCGAGTGAAGTATTGGGGAGCCTACAGGATTTGTTCAGCAACATCTACAGCCAGCAAAATCCTTGAACAGGGAATTACAGAGATTCCAGGGAGCAATGGTTAACTATAAAAGTGAATAAGGAGGAAACAAAGATGAAGCATCAACGAGACCTGTTACAGCAACTTTCATTAAAATCTCCAAGTGAACAGGCATCAGGTAGTGTACATTTTATAATCCCAGCGCTCAGAAGGCAGAGGCAAGGAGGACAGAGCGTTTGACACCAGCTTGGGCCACACTCTAAGTTCCAGGACAGTCTGGAACCTGAGACAGTTTTAAGAAAATAAAATAACCATCTCCATACAGTAAATCCTCCAAATAAATTGAAGAACTAATTATAGCGATAATAATCAATCTTATTAAGCTCCAAATTTTCACCTTCATATTTTAAATGATGATTTTGCTGAGATGCCATTCATGTAGTATATAATCCACTCATTTAAAGCATCCAGTTAATTTTTAGCATATTTCACAAGACTGATTATTGCACTGATTATTTTAAATATTTGTCCCCCCAGAAGGAATCTCTGCATCCATTAATAGTCATTCCACAATTTCTCACTTCTTGCCCACCACTACTACCCCCATCCCTGACAGCTAATTTTTCTGCTTCTGTGGGTTTGCTTATGCTGGAGATTTCCTATGAATGATAGCATACATTGCATGGTCTTCTTCCACCTTAGCATAATGTTTGCAAGGTTCATCTGTGTTACAGCATGCATCAAGACTTTAGTCCTTTTAAAGATTGAATAACATTCTATAGCATGGCTGAACCATAATTTCATGATTCATTAGTTGATGGATATCTTAGATGTTTCCTGTTTGTGGCTATTAGGAATAGTGCTGCCATGAATATTTAAATACAAGTTTTTGTATGGACATATTTTCATTTATCTTCAGTTTTTGCCTAGGATGGAATTCAGGGTCATTAACAACTTTATGTTTAAACTTAAGGATCATTGTCTTAAGACTGAAGCTATGGTCTGCAGTGATTTACTCACAGTGCAGGTCCATCTAGAAAATTTGTTGCCTTCTGGAAAGCAAGTAGAGATGCCTGGATGAGTGAGTTGTCTGCTACGTTTCTATATGCTTTACTGAGATGATTGGGAAAGAGAAAAATTCATTGGAAAAAACTGTAAGGCAGCTTAGCTTCTTTAGGCAAGATATGGCTCCGAGGTTGAACCAATTCTGACCTTACTTAGTTTTCCAAAGGCTAAGTAAAGACATGGTACCATGAACGGTGCCAAACCACACCACTCCCATCCTTTAAAAGCTGACTCTAGGACATCTTGAGTCTTGACTTAATCAAATTAAACCTCCTTTGTGTAGTTAAGCCTGAATTCCAAATAAGATCACACACTGGCAGGGATAAACCTATTCATCAAAGCACTGTTTATCCATCTATTGTTTGCAGTGCTTATTTGCTGGATCATGCCCTGGGAAATAATGTGAAACAAGGTAGGCTTCCAGGAATGAAATGCAAACTAAAGGGAAAACTGGACACACTTTAATTTTCCATTCACAAACGACACTCATGAAATCAAGGAAAGTAAAACACAGAAATCACTAAAAATGATTACTCAGAACAATAGTTGTATGGCAAATGATATTTTATGCCTACTTATACAGATAACATATATGTAATATAAATTCATGATTTAGAATAAACAGAATACCCTAACATGCACATAAAAACCTGGATTAAAAAATTAATATTTGCATGTATATTTAAGAGTATGCATAGAAATGTATATACTTAAACAAATGCATATCTAGATGTTATATTTAACAACTAATAAGTATTTTTTCTTAGTTACAGTATTCATGTGAATACTGAAGTTTTTGTTAGACCCTGAGCCTGGAGTAACAATGATGCCAAGTTCAGTCCCTTAACTGGTGAACATTACATTATATTCATCAGTTAGAAAGCACAAAATAAACAGGCTTATTAGATTCCAAAGTTTACAGTGTAATCTAATAAGGATACATTGGTGATGTTAAAGAAAAAGTAATTAAGGGAAATGGCTCCCTCACTTTAAAAAACTAATATGCATCCCTTTCTCCATACCCCCACTGAAGTAGGTTTCATAAGCTATCAAGTAGTTGAAAGTATTTTAATTTAATTTCATATACAGTTGACCTTTTAGGAAAGAGTTTCCATCAACTTACTTGCATTTTTTTCTGAAATGTGGAAGGTTAGTGAAAATGTACAGTAAGACAGACTGTGGTTTATAGAGAAGTTTTGTAATTATGTGATTCTGAATGATTGATTTAGGTCTCCAAAATGTATAAACCTATAAAAAGTTAATCATTTATATCATTTAGAGAATCCTGCTAAAAGTCCAGTAAATGAAATTGTTCACATGACTAAATAGAATCCATGACTAAACAGGGGTTGGGGGACTAATTCTAAGTGATATTGTCTTGTGTATGGTGCTGGAAATGGAACCCAGGGTCTTACTCATGCTAAGTAGGTGTTCTGCTACTGAGCTACAGCCTCAGCCCCTGGATAAATTCTTTTTGTGTTAATTTAAAATTCCTACCATTCCAAAACAACCAATATATCCAGTTGGGTATTTTTCTTCCAGCCTTTCTTCAGATTTCTGTTTGCTTTAGCTCTCTGTGTGTGCACATGTGCTGCACATTTGTATTTATTATAGATACAATAGTCTATTTTTTACCTGGTGCTACAGAATAAGCATTTTCCACATTACTACAATCTTAACAATTGATCCATCTCTCCAGCCCCACATTGCTACAACCTTTACAAGCATAATTTATACAACATTAAATAAGGAATATTATGGCTTAATTAACTAATTTCAGGTCATTATGTATTATTTGTGTCTATTTCTATTATAAATGACATTGGACTAAAGATATTTAGGAATAATTACTTTTTTCATATTGGTAGACTTAAGAATTGAATTATGAAGTAATTATTTCTGATTTTAAAATACAAGGAGTTTAAGGTTTTTGACAGATATTGCCAAATTGCTTTTCTAAGTGCTTTCCCAATTCTTCCAGCTTGATTTATTTCATTATGCTCTTCTTAAAAAGAATTTTAAAATGTATTTTTAGATTATGTGTATGAGTGTTTTGCCTACATGAATGCAAGTGCACCTATGTATACAATACCTGTAGAGGCTAGAAGGAACCACTGGATCTTCTGAACCTGGAGTTACAGATGGTTCTTAGCCACCATGTGGCTGCTGGGAATCAAACCCAGGTTCTCTGCAAGAGCAGCCAGTGCTCTATTCACTGAGCAATCTCTCCAGCCCCTGTTTCATTACACTCTTAGGAGCATTTGATATCATCTTTTTTTGTCTTTCTCAAATTGAGAGTCAGAGTGATATTCACAAATCGAAAGGTGAAAATGATGTTTTTGGTTTAATTACTAGCAAAGTCAAATATTTTATTGCGCCTATAAATAATTCAATTATATTTTCTGGGAGGATGACTTTTATTTCATTTGTTTTCTCTGCAATTAGAGCATAGAGCAGTCCATCCTTCATTTTGACTAAACCAGTGCTTATTTATGTTTATGTTCTGAACTGATAGGTAGACGATACTAAAAGCAATTTAGTTGAATTGTTGAGTTGCTCTCCCTATTCTCCAAAGTCCCTACTCCGTTCCAGTGTACTCTCTTTTGTGAACCTTCTGAAGCTTTCAGAGTATAAATTTCATGCCCAGGTGTATGGACAGTAGTCACATGGTGATGCTTGATACTATAATTAAAATGTCCTAATCGGATAAGAAAGATTCCTTGAACATGTTTATTGTGCAGTATTATTATATGTGTAATTTATACTATGATTCTACTAGTTTTATAAGCATTGGGGAAGAGGGCCTCAGTGACTTCAAAAGTCACCTTTAGAGCTGGAGATATGCCTAGGTGGTTGAGCTCTTGTCTAGTGTGTATGAAGTCCTGGATCCCATCTGCAACACTGTGAAAAGAAACAGAACAAAACAAAACCTTACTTCACTAAGCTGGTCACTAAATCTCTGCATATTTCCTGCCAACCCGACAAATGTGAAAACTGATAAATATTTGTTGGCTTTGCATTTAGTCAAAGGCAAAGAACTGGTGAAGCATGGGCTACAGATGGGTATGGTAAAGCACAGAGCCAAGAATACACATGGGAACTCCCACAAAGATGCATAGAGGAGAGGAGCTCCAGAAATAAAGGCTCCTGGAATCATACAGAAATCCAAAGGGACAAAAGGAAAAAGAAAAACATAACATAACCACATAATGTTCTGGACTTAAGGTTTTGACACTAAAGACCTTTGAGTGTTGTACTTTTGCAACTATGGGCGTTGAATGATGACTACCATTTTCAGCTGGCAAAAGATTTAAGTGTTTCTTCATCTAGGAAGAAGGTGTCAAGGATCGAAGGTTCCTGAGATCTGGGTTAAGCCTTTCTCCAACAAGATGGAGTTGAGCCTCCTACTAGATGTGGCTTCACATTTCAACTTAGAATGCTAAGTAATATTACATTTTGGGCCTGTGCCCATAGCTTTGGAGTACAATAAGTTTGTTTAAAGAACTTAAATACATACATTTTACACATGTGTGCCTACATTTGTTCTTGTTTCTTGAACATGCAAAGGCTATTTTCTTCCATCCTAAGGGCTTTACTATAGTTGATCGAACTTGCTATTCCTTTTGATTTTATATATTGGGCATTATAGATCTCAGTCCATAGCTCACCTCTAAGGAAGAGTCACCCTCCGACTCTATTGCAATACCCTACCCAATTTTGTTTTTATGGATCACTTATCACTAGCAGTACTTTATATGCACGTATTTATTTAGTTGGCTCATTGGTTATTTATTTAGTTTTTATTTTTATATGTGTATATGTGGTATATATGTTCATGTGTGTGTGTGTGCATGAGTATGTGCATGCATGTTGAAACTGGAGGTCAATGCCTAGTGTCTTATTCAATTGTTCTCCATCTTATTTATTTATTTAGAATTTATTTATTTAGTGTGTGTATGTGTGTGGTTTTGTACATATTCGTGTATGAGTGCATGTGTGCGTGCATGTGTGCATGGAGGTCAGAGGTCCACCTTGGATGTCTTTGTCAGTCGCTCTCTAACTCAGTTTTTGAGACAGGATCGCTCACTGAACTTGCAGCTCACTGATTCAGGTAACCTGACTGGCCAACAAGTTTCAGAGATCCATCAGTCTCTGCTCTCCCCATCCCCAAATGCTGGGATTGAAGACATGTGCCACCATGTTCAGCTTTTCACATGGGTGCTGGAGATATGAACTCAGGTCCTCATTCTTGCATGGCAGACGCTTTCACATTTGAGGCAGTTGAGCCTTCCACCTTATGTTTTGAGCCAGGATCTCTCACTGAGCTTGGAACTTCCTGATTTGGCTGCACTTGCTGGTCAATGGGTCCTTGGGATCTGCTTCACCCCTCCTCTGGCCTCATTGATGACATTACATTCCTGTGATGCTGCACCTGGATTTTTCACATGTATAAAGATCTGATCTCAGGCCCCGATTCTTGCACAACAGGTACTTTGCTCACTGAACCATCACCCCAGCCCTCATTAGTTATTATATGGCCCTTGTACCTCATTAGACTATAAAGTCTGTGAGGGCAGGGATCTTGTTTGTGTGTGTTCGTACTCTGTCTTTAGGAACTTAGGATACAATCTGATCTGTAGACAGAGTTAAAAAACATTTGTTGATGGCATATAAATTTTGTAGCATGTGTCTAAAATGATAACATGAATTAAATAACACCTTATAGACTTTAGACATGAGGCAAACAAGTTGCAGGGTTGACATTAGGGTATTATTATTTAGGTAACTGTACATTTTTTAATTTTAATTTTGTGTGTGTGTGTGTGTGTGTGTGTGTGTGTGTGTGTGTGTGTGTGTGAGCAGAGGTCAGAAGAAGGTGGTGAATCCCCTGGAGTTACAGATGGTTTTGAGCCATCTGATGTGGGCGCTTGGAATTGAACTTGGGTCCTCTGCAAGATCAGTAAGCACTCTTAACTGCTGAGCCATTTCTCCAGCCCTACTGGGGGACTGTTTTTGATCTTTGTCCAGGTGATATTTTCAATTTTTTTCCAAACAATTATTGTTAAAAATTGCAGTTATAAAAAAACCATTTAGGGGGGCAGGAGAAATGGCTCAGCCATCAAGAATACTTCCTGTTCTTAAAAAATCTCCATATTCAGTTCTCAGCACCTGTATCTGGTGCCTGTAACTCCAGCTCCAGATCTGACTTCCTCTTCTGATCTCTGCAGGTACTGCACTAACATGGCATACACACACACACACACACACACACACACACACACACTAATACAAATAAATCTTAAAATATTTTTATTAATTTGAGAATTGCATACAATATATTTTGATCATGTTTGTTCTCTCCATCCTCTAGCTCCTCCCAGGTCCAACCCCACCTCCCTATCCCTCAATATTGTGTCTTTTTCAATTAAAATTTTTTTATCATTATTTATTTTATGAGCATAAGCGTTTTGTTCACATGTATGTGTATGCACCGTGTGTGTGTGTGTGTGTGTGTGTGTGTGTATGCATGCCTGGTGACACACACCAGAAACATCCCGGGTCCTCTGCAAGAGAAGCACGTGCTTTGACCCGATGAGCCATCTCTCCAGCCTCTCACGTCTTCTTTTTGAAAAATATTTTAAAGAAACATTTGGGGATCAGGAAGATGATTCAGTGGGTAAAGTGCTTGCTGTGTGAGCATAAGAATCCAAGTTCATATCCCCAGCACCAATGTAAAGAACTGGGCAAGATAAAGTGCATCTGTGATCCAAATGCTCCTATGACAAGATGGGAGGCAGAGACCGGAGAATTCACCAAAGATTGCAGGTCAGCCACGCTGGATTATGCAGTGGTAAGCAACAAAGACATCCTGTCCCAAACAAGGTGGAGGCGAGCACAAACGATGCTGTCTCCTGACCTCTACATGCATGCCATGGCATGTGTGCGCCTGTACACACACAGGTATACACTCACATGCATCATATACATATGCACATCATACACACATTTTAACAAAAGTTAAAAAAAAGACATTTGTAACAAAAAATTTGGGGCTGAAAGTTTTTCAATATACCTGTGATATCACACAATGTCACATCAACATTGAAGTAAGTTTTGTGATATATATGATTTGGAGTAGAAATGCATTCTGATGTGTTCAACTAGAGTACATTTTTTGCAAAATGAACTAGTCTCCCTCTTTCCTAGTTCAGTTAACTGACTTGTCCAATTCATGATATGAGTTATCTGTTTGTTTTGCTATAGATTAAAAAGGCACAGTTTTAGTCTTAGTTATACGTGTGTACATGTGTGTAAAGAAGTTTGATGAATTATTAAAACCTTGGTATTTGTGTTAATATTGTAAGACAATCTATAAGTCATCTCTTTATAGTCAAAGCATGAAGAAAAATGCTGTATAAAAAGCTCTATCTATGCTATTGTCAATAAGCATTTTAGGGAAAGAAATATGAAGGAGAAGTGGAGGAACCGTTAATTTTCAAGCCAGTCTGTTCATTGCAATAGCAGGACTCATTTATGCAAATAACGTTGCATATATAATCTATACATCAACTTGACCTGGAAGATATAATCTCAATCTCAATTTTTAATTTTTTGCATTGCTGGAGAGTGAGCCTAGGGTCTCACAAATGCTATACAAACATTTCACCAGTAAGTTACATCTTCATCCCTTGGTGTCTTAAGACAAGGTCTTGGTCGGTAGGTCAGGCTGGTCTTGAATTTGCTATGTAGCTTAGGCTGTCCTCTTGATCCTCGTTCCTCAGCCTTTCAACTTTCAGGGTTACAGGTGTGTGCCACCCTGCCCTGCCTCACTATAGTTCCCATTTTATAAATTGAAATTAGGAGAAGAAATTATTTGATCATGATTCTTAGTACCTAAGAGACAGAGTGGACTTGGAACGTAATTCTTCTAATTTCAGGGCCATGTGCTTTCTAAGGTATTGGACTCATTCATTAACCCTATACTTGTTGTATGTTGGCCATGCAGTAAATACTATGCTGTATGTTGTGTCCTTTTTACAACTACTTGATGAGGTAGGGGAAAATGTTTTCACCTTTTAAATAGATCTGTAAGTTGAGGCTTAAAGAAGGGAATGAATTTGGTTACCAATCAAAGGAAGACCTAGACTATGAAAGCTATCTAGTGAAAAAAATACATTAAAGTTTCCTTTTTGAAACAATACAAAGTCATCTTAACATAATTAAGACCACTGAATTGGCAAGGATTGGGGCCCACCATTCAGTATGGCATCTAAATATTCTAAGTGCATCTGAATTTGTTTAGAATTTGGCCTAAGCAGCTCTCCTACAGTGAATAGGGAAACTGGATCTCAGCTACTGATAACACTGAAATAATTTACCCAGACAGTAATAATTTCCCTTGAAATCTTTACAGAAGTGCTCATCTTTGGTTCCTCTTCTATACTGACCCTGAGAACTGAGTCTAGGATTACTTCTCACTGAGATGGAAAATTATCATTTTAAAAAAGCATACTTTTCTCTAAAAAGGGTTAAATCTAATAAAATCACAAGTAATTTCATCTGAGTTCCATTTGAGACCTTGTCTTCACAAACATTGCCAGCTCCTTTTGGCTTTTCCTTAAGTCTTTTATCAAACCACCAGCTGGAGTTTGGCCAGACATGGAAAGGTTTCATCCAGTCTCCAATCTGTTGGTATTAAATAACAGGAAACACTTCTTTCCAAAGATAATTTGAGTGAAAAGTTTTTAAATTATAGAACTCTCCAAAAGACTCTTATGAATTGAGATGCATACTGCCTCAGCTTGTCTTCTATTGTGGGTGACAATGTGACTTGGGGATCCCGAGACATTCTAGAAACTGCTTAGTTGAAGCTTGGGACTAGAGGAGGTGACAGCTGAGCTGTGTTTTAGGGAGTGAGGTGGAAATACTAAACACTGTTCGGTATGGAGAAAAGTACAGGGAGGTGCTTCGGTATTGCCAGGTTGTAGAGAAAGGAGTAGGAGAAAAGATGACAGAAAGCCCTGGGAATGTCCCTCACTGACATGTTACTTGCTTACCCTGCATGAGACCCTGAGTTTCATCACAGCCCTACAAAAGACAAGAGACTAGACATGGTGGAGTACACCTTTAAACCCAGTATTCAGGAGGCAGAGGCAGACAGATGTCTGTGAGTTCCAGGCCTGCCTGGTCTATATAGTAAGTCCCAGGCCAGCCAGGGCTGCACAGTAAGACCCTGTCTCGAAACAAGCAAAAACCAAACCAAAACATACAAAGACAAGAGATTAGAGAAATGTGCAGGGGCCAGGGCATACATTATGGGTACAATGAGATAAAGGATCAGGAAGCCTCATTGATGAGGCCTAGTAGTTAGGGTTAGGGTTAGGGTTAGGCTTGAGTTCCTGGGTCGATGGCTGAGTCCAAGTAAAAAGTAAGGAAAATTGTGGAATGGTGGATGAGATTTAACTATTCATTGGGTGCCAGCTGGCCAATGGTTCTTATATTGTAAATATCCCCCAAAGTAGAGATTTCCTTAATGATTTGACAAAGCGCTCTGAACGGCAACAGGAATAACCACCATCTTTGAAGCCATATATGGAATTGATTTTAATTAGTGATGACCCAGGGAAATCATGTTCTCCGGTGAACCCACACCTTCAATAATGAGATGAGGCCCAGATGGCAACTTAGAAGCAAAAGTTCTTAGCCTGTAGCTAACCTCTCACAGACTGGCTCTGCAGTGATTCCATATTTGATGATATGCTTTGTTGAGGGCACATCTTCTTCATCTCTCCACAGTTCATGCTCAAGGTTTTAGTTTTCCTCCTGCCTGTTTTATACTTTACCTGCTCCACCCAGATGCCTGGGCCTTTGTGGGTTTTCACATCTTGACTTAGAATGAAAATTGAAGGAGAAAGCTTGCTGGAACTTCAAAAATCTACAACTTTGAGGCAGGCCCAGGCAATTAATTCCCCAGGGCTGGTACTCAGGTGGTGGGAAGCAGGGGGTGGACGTAGCTTGCAGAGCAGCCAGAAACGGGAAAGGAAGCAGCATTATTTGAGGCACAGTCCCTTTCTCAAGAAGGCTGAGGGCAGGATGACATAGGAAAGCACTTCTGGAAAGTGCTTTTCAGCTACCCACCTTGCCTAAGCTCTGATTTTATGTGGAGATAGCCCCAGAATGGGGAATGTTGAGGGGTGGGGTGGGACTTTCTAGTCAGTGTTGACAATGGATGACGGGGTCAGAGAAGGCCCTGTATCCAATGATCTCTATTTTAAAAGAAAACAGTATAATTTATATTTGAGTAAAATGACACAAATAAAAATAAAGTGAAAGTAAATGTAGCATGACATAAACACTGCATTTTAAGGCAGTAGCTCTTGGGCATGTATGCTGCCCACATGTGGTAGATGCTGAATATGAGTCTGTGCACTTTACATAGTTCAAGGTCTATATACGATTAATATATTTTCTCCCACCCCCACCAGACAGGGTCTCTATGTAGCTTAGGTTGGCCTGCAACTAATTATGTAGCCTAAGTCCACCTCTAACTCATGATCCCCCTACTTCTGCCTTCTAAGTGACATATTACAACTATGTGTCACTACACGTGTTTTGACTATACTGTCTTAATATGAGTCAAGTTATATCTTAAGAAGAGGATCAGAGAGATGGGTCAGTGGGTAAAGGCTCTTGCTGCCAAATCTAATGAGCTGAGTTCAATCCTTAGAAGCCACATAGTGGAAGGAGAAAACCAACTCCTGCAAGTTGTCCTCTGACTTCTACCTAACACACACACACACACACACACACACACACACACACACACACATTACATAAATAAATGTAAATTTTAAAAAAAGATTTCACAAGGCCCCATCCCTTAATGAAGAGCTATAGGCAGTCAATGGCTACGAAGACAGGGAGAATCAGTTTTCTCTAGCGATGAAGCCCCTGTTCAGTTAGCCAATTCCATGTGGTCAGCCCTAAACACATGTGTATATGGGCAACATTATATATGCACATATGTGTGTGTGTGTGTGTGTGTGTATGTAGCAGAAATTACAGAAGAAGAGGTCATGAATTCAAAAGTGGAGGGACATGGGAGAAGTAGAACTGGGGAGGGGAAAGGGTGAAAATGATGTAAATTTAGCACTAATGTATAATGTTCTCAGGAAAATAAAAACATATAAAAAAAAGAACCTGAGCCAGAGAGATGGCTTAGCAGGTCGACGCTTGTCCCCAGGCCTGACCTCCTGAGTTCAATCTCCAAAAGCCACCTGGTGGAGGGGGAGAACCAGCTCCTGCAGATTCTTCTCTGATCTGCATACATGCACAGGCCTGTATGTCTACATGGCATGTAGACATTCACAAGCATGCATTAAATAAATAAATAAATAAATAAATAAATAAATAAATAAATACAGAGAAACACCAGTTTTCAAAAGAAGAACATGCCTGCCATGTGATGCTGCAGCCAGTGCTTTAATGCTAAAGCAGATTCTTCTACCTCCTTTGTCTTCTATTTGGAAGTGTTCATTAAGGCCTTAAAGGTCAGCCTTTCCTGTGCATATTTCCTAATGGTCTATTCCCAGTCAATTTCAGACTCTGGTTAGGAAAATTCCTCACAGACCCAAAGTACTTGAGTGCCCAAAGTGGTGGCGCTCCTCAAATCTGAGTGTGCCTCAGCTTTTCCAAGGCACTGAGAAGAGCAATGAGGCTCTGAAGCCAGAGTGTTTCCTGGTGAGTTGAACAATTACATAAATGGTTTTTTTGAGAGCTTTAAACCTGAGTTGAATTTAATGAGAGTTAAACATCAAACATTCTGAAAATGCTACAGAAATTTCACCAAGCACAGAATTTGTATAACCTTGGCTATGACTTATTTCTAAATATATACCTCAGAAAGCATTCATCTTCCCTAGGTTCTAGATAGTTCACATGCCCTCATTACGGTTTGCTCCCCTTTTCTGTGTTGAGTGCTAAAAAGGCTTCTCATTTTATTATCAAGGATGCAGTTCTGCTCTTTAAGTTTTGCTTTTTTGCGTCTTACCTGACTTTACAGGTCATCTGAAATAGTACTTCTGCTAGGAGTGTCCTCTCTTCACTCCATTCTAGACACAAACACTTGAGAACACAAGATATGGCAGCCTAACCTGCCTAACTATGACTTTCAACTTTCTGTTATCGCCAAATAAGTATACTTAACAGTGAACTTAATATAGAAGATAAGATTTCTTGTGTGTATTATTTTATTACAACTGTCATAACAGAGAAACGCATTAAGAAGATGGCTTAATGCAACAGATCAAGATCAATGTGTTGGAAGGATTAGTTCCTCTGGAGACCTGTGAGTGGACTCTGTTCCCTAATGCTCCCTTAAATTCTTTTGGGTTTTCAGAAAACTGTGGCAGTTGTTGACTTATAGGGACATCACTCTGATGTCCAAATTTATCTCTATGTGATAGTCTACCTGTGTGCAGGTCTTTATGTCCAAATTTCTCATTTCAGACTGGGTTAAGGTCTATCCTAACGACCTCATTTTAACTTGATAATCTCTGTTAAGATTTCCTCCAAATAAAAGGTCACATTTTGAGGTTTTAGGAGCTTTGGACTTCAATGTATGGATTGGGGTGTGGGGATGCACACATAATTCAATGTCAAACATTGTGCTACCCAAATTTGCTCATCTGGTGTCCTTCAGCTACCTCAGGGCTCCTCAGAGGTAACAGTACATTTTTCCTTCCTTGGGAATCCAGTTGAAGGCTTTGCCCTAGGGCTTCCAGAGCTCACTTCCATCCATTACCTACTTTTGCTGGGTGATTCTGCTGTATCACAGGACCTGAAGGGAGAAGGAAGAAATCTTATTCCTTTGTTGGATGCTGTGCTTTATTTTCTGTCATCATTTCTCACTTTTCTATGTCTCAGTTGTGCTAAGTATGTTTCTCGTTGCAAATACAATTATGTGTTATTAACGATGGGAACATGCTCTAAGATGTGTGGGAGTGGACAATTTCATCACTGTGTTTCCAAACTCAGGTTCAGAAGCTCTCTGTTCATATCCAGTGCCCAAGAGATGAGCACTGAGGAGAAAGTCAGCTTTATTTAGGGTGCTAACAATCTTGAGGGAGCCAGACTAACGTCTTAATTACAATTTTCCACTTCTTTCGGGGAAGTGAAGGATATTCGTATGAAGAGCAGGTTAGGGGTTCTGCACAGAGATCAACATTTTTCCAGAGCTTGTACTAGACAGTTTTTCCTAGACAAGAGGTAATGAACTCTTTATGCTGGCAGTTTTTTGTCTTGAGGTCAGAATGTTCCAGTTTTAGGTTAGTTTTATGGTTTTGGAACCAGATCATAAAAACAAGGTCACAGGAATACAAGGTGAAGGCCCTTGTCTGAGAGAATAAAGAATGATGGAGTCACTAGTGGTAACAGTGAGAACATTATAGTTTACCGTGATGGCTAATCTTCATTGTCAACCTGACTGGATTTAAAATCACCTAGGACACTGGAAAAGTATACCTCTGAGTGTATTTCCCAAGAAAATTCATTGAGTGGGGAAAGACCCAACCTGAATGTGGCAGCACCACCCCATGGGCTGGTGGCACACACTGAATAAAAGGGGAAAAAGAAGAAAGCTGGCTGAGCCTGAGCTTGCTGGCATTCCCCTTTCTCTACATTCTAGTTGCCCAAGATGTTAACAGCTCTTCTCTGCCCCATACCCCAACCTCCAAGATTTACTGCCCAAGCACTTGGGGCCACCCTACCATGAACTTGACGAAACCCTCTGAAATCATGAGTCAAAACAAATATTTTATCCTTTAAGGTATTTCTCTTGAATGTTTTGGTCATAGTGACACAAAAGTACCTTAACATAGTCTAAGACAGCAACAAAGTCATTAGGTTATATAATCTTAGGGGCCCATCATATTATGTGGCAAATTGTTGATGAAGCAACATTATGCATAGCATGACTGTACCTTGCTGTTTTAGACATGAACTCCTTGATACTGTATAGATTAAGGGCAATGGCATTGTTAAGAGTATTTAATTGTAGGAAGGAAAAGAAGGGGTTCACTCAAATGCTAGTGATGAAATCCAGGTCCTCACAAATGGTAGGCAAGTGTGTTCCACTGAGATACACCACCAGCCAAGGGAGAAGAGTTGTCTTGACAGGAAGATTCTTTGATGAACTCATTACTAGTTTTAGTCACACTAACTAAACTGAACAATTACTTTAGGTATGTTTTCCAGAATTTGCAGTGAGAAATTTCCACTCTTAAGAAAAATGACTTCTACCATCTGTTCTCCAGTAAGGTATAAAGAATAAGAAAGTTCATAAATAGCATTTATGTATTTCCTGGTGGAATTGTGAAATGCATTAATTTAAATCACTGACATGTATAGATGTATAGAAGCTAGTTTAACTTTTCTCCCAGAATTTCCTTACTGTGAAAAATTAAAAATAAATGTACAGTGAATGATCATATGCCTACCAACTAGATTCTGCAGTTAATTTTTTTGCTGTCTGCGCATGATTCCGTTGTAACCATTGGACATTCTTCTCTCCAGCTATCATCCTCTCTTGTTTTTAGATGCGTTTCAAAGTAAGCCACAGATATGATATTTCACTGTTAATTAGCTTAACATACCTCTCCCTAACCAGATTTGTTTAAATCAGAATTTCTCTCTTTCATAAGCATACAAATCACATATTTTATTCACATTTATTGATGTCACCCAATTTCCAAGTTTTACAGAACAGATGCTTTAGAGTCATGAAGATATCACCTATGTAATGAAATCTGTTCTTTGTGATCACTATCCTGCCCCATTTAATTTAATCAGACAAGTAGGAGCCTAATTTAATCACATTATCCTGTGGGAAAGCAAAGTGAGGCTCTGAAAGGTAAGGACTTTCCTGAGGTTCTACAGCCAGAAAGCAGCTCATTAGGCCAAGAGCTTTTCTGCTGAAGAACAGCAATGTTTCCCTTCCATTCTGGTCCTTGCACAGTGCTGGCTACCTTACACTTATTTTGTAGGTAGGCCTGTTTCAGGGGCTGGCAAAGTAAAGCTTTTGGACCAGGGCCAGCAGGCTCCCTGAGCTCCCAGAAAATGGAGAGTGTCATGTGACCCAGGTGTAACTTCATTTCTTCTACTCATTCATTATATCAAACCCAGGTTTCTTTTCTATGGCAATGCTTATATTTGATTCTCTCCTTCTAGAATTCTTAGGCTGTCACCTCATGTCTGATGAGAGAAGAGAAGTAGATTTGACCCTGTTCTTGCCATTTGAGAAAACCATCTTTTTGAGAAGTGATCTGAATCTGACAGGATGAATGTCAGGAAGTCTTGACAGCTCTCCAGTGTTCTATTATGTCTTAAAGGTGCTTGTGATTCTAGAATTGTGTGCTTAATGCATAGGAGAACCACTATTGCAGCCACAGATATTTCATATTCAAGTCACCATCAGGAAGCTTCTTTTATATTTAAAAAATGGTTTGGGGACTGGGGTTGTTGGCTCAATTGTTGAGTACTTGTATAAAATTCATGAAGCTCTGGGTTCCATCCCCAACACTACCATACCTACCCATACAATAATAAAGAAAAGAAAGAAAAAAACCCAGTGGTTCTTATTTTGTAAGACTGGGTCTTGCTGTGAAACCCAAGCAAGCCTCAAATGAAAGATCCCCCCTGCCTCAGCCTCCTGAGTGCTGGGATTAAAGGTGTGTGTCACCATATTCAATTAAAAAGTTTCTTTTCAAAGAGAGTGTTCTTATTTATTCAAATATATTTCATGCAATTCCAAAGATTTTCAGCAGGTGAATTAAAGAGCTAGAGATCAGCTTTAAAGATAAATAATACAGTATGCATGCTTGAGAAAGGCAAAGCTGTAATTCCTAGGTTTTCTTTCTTTCTTCTTGGGAAATCATGTTGAGGTAAAGCAATAGCAAGTTCTGTCTACCAACCTTGTAATACACAAAAGATATTCAACTTTCAAGCAACAAAGGGTAAAGACAAATGCTTGCATATGAAACAAGACTCATTATGGATGCTGACATTTTACAAAAATGCAATCATTTGCATATAAAACATGATAAAGAAACCATTTTTATGGTTTTAGGCATATTCTGAAAGGCGTTGGAAAGCAATCTCATTCTAGTATCACCAAGCAGCAGCATCTGGAGAAAGGTTTCTATGGCAACTTATGGAGGCTTGATGTTTTTTATCCTTTTCAAAAGCATAAATCATCCCATGGCCGGAGGCTTTGGTAAAGGTCTTCTTTATTTTACAAGCCATTGCCGTTTGTGATTTTTGTTATATATCTTGATTGTCTTAGAGAAAGCAGAACAAAGGTTACTGTGTTTTTATGAAGATTTGGAATCTGTCTTTTTCTATTCTGGCATAGAGAAGATAAGAGTATCATTCTAGGCTTTATTTCCCAATGCTCAAAATGATGGTACACATTAGTATACGTGTTCTATGTCATGTGTACTTTTGGTTTTGGCCCAAATTGTGGTGGTATCTTCCCAGGAAAGAGTTGGTCTGAATTAAGGATGAGGGACTGTTTGGTCAAAACCCTTCTCAATGTGCATTGGTTGAATTGACTTTTGAGTACTGCATGCTCTTAATGCATTCGATCTCTCTTGAATGAGCATGTTTCAGGGCTTTGAATACTGGCAGGCTCCAAGTGATCTCTATCAGGATTTTCTTTCCAAGACAGTTACTGAAGGAAGTATTCTGATTTTAATTAAAATTCTGTCCCTTTTAAGAATTTATTTTAATAAAACAAGCCCTTTTGTGTTATAAGAGGGATTATGGTTAATGCAGAATACTTAGTACCTAGAAACAGAAAGTTTTCAGACCCAGATCTGCCATCACAAGCTGTGTAACTCTGAGCAACCTCCTGTTTCCCAATCTGAGAAATGGGTACAACAGTACCGACTTCACACGTTTATTAAGGGTTGAGTGCATGGGAGTGTTGGAAACTGCAGTGCTGCACAAATGAGATGGTTATTATTATGGGTTGGTTGTCTCTATCTTTCCTTTGAAAAAGCCATGAATATCTTACACTCAGTGTATAAAGGAAATCAGTTTCAGTATATCCAAGTGCTTAGATACTACAATAGCCATTTTTTTGTTTATCGAAAAGTAATTAAATTATCTTTTTGAAGGGTATTAAATACTGCCATTCAGCAAACATACTTAAGCACTAACAGTATCCTAGCATGAGAGGACAGGAAGAAAAATTAACATCTTATCATCCAGAAAATAAGCTGTCTGAACTTCATGGGTACCCAGATGGTGTAGGGGAAAAGGGATGCCATCTGCCTCCACCCTGTCAACCAAGCCATTTGCAACTTTATGGACTGCAGTCCTCTCAAGAAAGGACAATTTTGGAATTTTCCTGTCAGAAAGGTGTGATTTCGTGTAATTTACACAAACACATGATGCTTGGGTGGTGCATGAAGTTAATGGGAAGGTTTATGATGCTTCCCTGTTAGCCAGTGGAATTGTCAATCCCTTTCACATTCCATACTGTGACGATATGCTTGTTACCTGGAGGCAGGGTGCTGGGATTTGAATTCTGGCTCTGCCACTGGCTAGCTGCATGACCTTACCAGCCTCTAGGCATTTCACTTTCTTCATTGGCCTGCCTCCTAGAGTAGAGAAGCTGGCTCTCAGAGGCTGCTCCACATGTCATCTGTTTAGGGGGTGGCTTTACCTGTACAGGGCCTTCTCGGGGTTTTGTACTGAAAAGTTCACCAATTAACATCTGACTTCTTTCTAGAAATATCGTTTTCCTGTAATGAATTCGACTTACTGTAGGGGAGGTTTTTCTTCTACCAAATCTATTTTTGGTGTATTTGTGTTAAATAACTAAAGAAATATTCTCTTAGGACACATCAAAGAATTCCAGTTCTTTGATCAGAAGGTCACTGGGTTGTTGCTGGAATTTCCTCATAAAACATTGCTTTATCAGAAGTGATAGAGGTGATGGAGGTTATTTGCATATTCTTGGCTATTATAAGTCATGAGGAAATGCTTATATCATTTATCAGGGTTACAAAGTTAGAGGTGCTTTGAGGTATTGAGAATTTCATTGTTAATTTTGGTTAAAATGTTTTTCTTTCTGAACCTCTTTCTTTAGACTAGAAAAAAAGTCCTCATGTAGTAATAAAGTACTGATGGTTCGCAGTGCTTTCAAGACAATTTTTTTTTATTTTAAAGTGTAAAACATTGTGTTAAATATCACACTTGATCTGAAGGCATGAAACAGTTTGACAAAGTAATGAATGAGGCAGATCGGGATTCTGATTTTACCAGTACAACAATTATGAAGTCACTCTGAAGAAGACCCTTCTGTGGCTCCCTCACTGACTGTTTTACAGTCTCCCTCAGCATCTAATTTCAGCCATTTTCTTACAGCTCGAAACTGGAAGCACAAATAACAATGGTGCTGGAAGTCACCGATTTTTAGGTCTTTAAAACAACTTCCCTTTCAAAATCACAAAAGTTAAATAAAAATGAAATTAAAAAATAATAATTTCAGTTTCTAATAATATATATGATCATCTGTTTGCTGAAACCCATTCCAAATAAGCTACTTGGGAAAATGCAGTGGTTTTGTTTGCTATATTTTGTGAGACACGTTCTCACTATTTAGCCCAGACTGGACTTGCACTTGTGATCCTTCTGCCTCAGCCTCCAGAGTGTTGAGATTATAGGCCTGTATGACATTAGATAAGTAGACTTCTACTATGTGTGTGTGCCATGCTGTGACTATTCATCTAAGGACTTGTTAAGGGCATGTGTGGACTGTTTCTGAAAGAACTAAATAATCATTTATTCATGAAATACTCATTGACCCTACGTATGAAAGTCAAGTTTCTCCTTATATGTGAGTATGTATCTAGATGCAACTTCAGGAGCCAGAATAATGTAAAGGAACCAGGGAGGTAAAGGGAAAGAAAGGAACCTGAGAGAGATGAACAGTAGGAGACAAGTGTTACTAAGGGAGAAATGGATAAAATTGTGGCTATTTAAATGGGAGGGGGATGGAGGGTTCCTATACAAGGAACTTTGGGGATAAAGGAAAAGAAGGAGCTCAAGAGAGGCGGAACCATAGGGAACTGGTATTAGCAAGGGAGAAATAGGGAAAAATGGGGACACTTTAAATAGGGAAGGGTTAGACAGGGAGAGAGAGAGGGGGGAGATCAATAATGCCTAACTAGTTTTTAAGAAAACCAGAGGGAATCATTTTAGTCCAACAACTCAATGACAGATTACACATATAGTATCTCTATGTAAGTCCTTGTGTAGTGCTAAAGGCTACATAACAAAAAACAGTGCCAGATAGGAGAAACCTTCCATGAGTTGTTGGCCAGGGTAGTCCAAGAGACTCCCAAAATTACACAGGTTATCGCCACAGCCCTTGATGGCCTCCCAGAACTTGAAGGTAAGACTTTACTGCTGAAAGCAGAATACACTGTGGACACAGGATTTGGAGCAATAGAGCTGCAACTGACTTGAAACCACTTTCCCTGAAGGCTAGCTCTCATAGCTTTGGAGGGCACTGTGAAGGTGCCAAGGGAAAACATCAATCAATGGCTGCAAAACCAGCTTCAAGACCAAATAACCAATATCAATGGCCAGCTGGCACATCATATGACATTGGTGCAGTAGTGGCACTTTTATCTTGGGGGCAATCAACAGCTACCTAATTGGATTAAAAGCACATTCAATGGGAGGAAACTCAAGTGTGGTACTGTAAACATAACCAAATACACATGGCTGGAGAGGTCATAGATCTTACAGAAAACCCCAAGACTGTCACATCCACAGACTAATATAATTTCTTGCTACATACAAAATATATATCCTTATATTTACAGGCAAATATCCCAGTCTGACCACTCATCAAAGAAGCATATTTTACACCAGTTGGAGACTATTATCAAGTATCACAACTGGTCACACACAGACATTCTTTATGAATTGCCCAGGCCTAAGTGACACATCTACAATGCAACCTCTACATCTAAGCCACACAGAACATAGAACAAGGGTAATGAAGAAGACACTAATGAATCTCTCAGTTCTCATTAATGAAGATCCCTCATACAACAGAGGGACAGGAACACAAAAAGTTACAAATGGTCAAAACGTACAGATTAAGAGTCTTCAGATTGCTGGTCCATAGACAGGACTCCTATATTAAACTTCACCCACCCAGGGCTCAGGAACCATTGTGGAAGAGGGGGCGGAAAGATTGTAAGAGCCAGAGAGGAGGTGCACGGCCATATAGAAAGAGTCCTACAAGCTCCTGGGACCCTGCTCATATGACTCTATGACAATGGTGTCAGCATATACAAGTTGCATGCAAACTCAGGCAGACAAAAACCCAGCATAGAACAGGGGAAATGAACAGCAGATCCCAATCTTAGCTGAGGAAACACTGGCAGCTGATTACTGCTGGGTGAGGATGAGCTGATCTTCCTAAAACAAGAGACTCTAGATAGACTGACAAGACCTCAGTGGATGGACTTGCACAGGGCAATGTCTGGGGACAGTGACTTGACACATTGGGCCTTAATGCAGAGTATATGGGTTCCAGCAGGGAGGGGGACTGTGGGAGCATGCCGGTGGGGATGGGTGTATAAAGATGATTAAGATTCTTTAAAATATTCTGTATAAAATACACAAAAATTCACTAAAAACAATTTTTTTAATGTACACAGTGATGATAAGCTTGTTCCTAAATTCTTTTCAAAAGTTAAATATCTTTATAAAGAGGAAAAAAACCTGATTTTTTGTGATTCTTCATATTTGGGTACAGGGCAGAATGTTTTAAGATATTTTGAAAGGATTGCTATACAGAGTTATTATATTTTTATTTTTTCATTTTTGGTAGAAGGGTGATGGCTAAGAATTGAGGTTTGGAGTTGAACTTTGGCAAATTCCTGTCTCTAAGTCATCTTTTTTTCTTTTGAAAATGAGGATAAAAATACTTCTCAGTCTTGTAGTGATGATCAAGTGGGCTTGATCAGACTTAAGTAAGTGCTCCTTATGATGGTAACTGGTAATATTATGGATTTTACCATTAAATACAAATGGCCAAAGTATAGAAACTAAGTCTGCAGAATGCTGGTCTTTGGACAGCATTTCTATATTAAACTACACCTACCCAGGGCTCAGGGACCATTTTGGATGAGGGAACAGAAAGATTGTAAGAGCCAGGGAGGAGTGGAAATGCAGTCCTATAAGCTCCTGGAACCCTGCTCATATGAACCTACAGCATGCACAGGACCCATCCAAACTCAAACTGACAAAGACCCAGCATAGAAGTGGGGAAATGGACAGCTGGCCCCAATCTTAGCTGAAGAAATATTGGCAGCTATTATTTCTGGATGAGGAAGAACTGATCTTCCTAAAGCAAGAGACTCTAGGTAGGCTAACTAGACCTCAGTAGTTCCTCAGAACTTGCACTGAAGGATGTCTGGAAACACTAACTTGACACAGTAGTTCTTAAGAAAAATGATAGAATGTATGAATTCCAGTGGGGGAGGGCTATGGGAGGGTGCCAGTGGGGAAGAGGGTATAAAGATTTTAAAGATTGATTGGAATGTTTTGGGGGCCGGAGAGATGGCTCAGCAATTAAGAACACTGACTGTTCTTGCAGAAGACCCAGGTTCAAATCCCAGCACCCACATGGCAGATAACAGCTGTCTGTAACTCCAGTTCCAGGGGATCCGACAGCCTCTTCTGTCCTCTGCAGGCATTGCACGACATGGTGCACTTACCTACATGCAGGCAATACACACATACACATAACATAAAAATAATTTTTAAAAAATTTTTAAAGATCATCAGCAAACATAATGAACAGCTTTATGCTAATAATTGAAAAACAGATGAAATGAGAGAAATCCTTGTAGGACATAGATTACCAAAGTTCATTAAAGAATAATTAAATAATCTAAAAAGTCATGTCTATGAAAGGAACTGAAATTGTAATTAAAATACCCCCACAGGGGGCTAGGGGAGGGTGCCGGTGGGGACAGGGGTATAAAGATTTTAAAAAAGATTGGGATGTTCTGTATGAAGTACACAAAAATTCAATAAAAGAACAAAAAAAAGAAATAGTATCTGGAATATATAAAATTACAAAATTCAATGCTATACAAATATACAAACAGAAAGAGACAAAAATATGACAGGAAATTTCACTGAGGAAAAATACAGGTGGCTAAATAAACACATGAAAGACATCATGAGTTATTCAGGAAATGCAAATTTAAGCCAAAGTGACATAAATCACATTAGACCTATCAAAATGCAAATCAGGAGAAACAGAATCACTCATGCATTACTTGTGGGAATGTAAGATGTCTTTTAAAAAGGCATACAACTAATGCATAACCATCCACTGCAATCCTGAAATTTTATTCTAGACAAGTGAAAACATATGTTCACAAAAAAATCTGTAGACATCTATATGAGTTTTATTCATAATAAACTAGTGCTGGACTATACTACTCAAATAGCTTTCAATGGGTCAATTGAATAACTTTCAATTTAGCTTTCAAATAGCTAAATTTTGGTACATCATGCTATGAATTAGAATTTAGCCATAAACAAGAACAAATTATTAGTAAGTGTAATAACTGGATGACAAGCCAGAGAATTGTGTGTGCTATAAGGGTTATGTCTTTAGTTTCATTGTCTTTTATTGTAACAAAATTCCCTGAAAAAAGTAACTTAATGGAGAAAAGGTCTACTATAGCCTACAGTTCAAGGTACAGTCCATCATGACAGGGAAGTCAAAGCAGCAGGTGTTTGAAACAGCTCATCATGCTGCATCCATAGTTAAGGAGCAGAGAGCAACAAATACGTGACTGGCTAGTGCTCAGCTCCCTCTCTCCATTTTGAAAGTTCAGAATCTCCTGCCCAAGGAATAGTCCTGCCCAAAATTAAGATGGGTCTTCCCATCATCAATTAATATAATCTCGATAACCTCTCCACAGGTATTCCCAGAGCCCCATCCCTAGGTGACTCTAAATCCTGTCAAGTTGACAATTAACACCAACCATCATAGATTCTATACTGTAAATTTAAATGTAAAATGAGAGTGTTTGGGTTTAAAGATCTAGCTGAATGACAGAGCAGCATGTGGTAGTTTGGATGATACCCTCCATAGCCCCAAATATTTCAAAACTTAGTATATGTGTCCAGCTTGTGACACTGTTTGGGGTGGTCACAGAATCATTAGGAGGCATAGTCTTGCTGGAGAAAGCATATCACTGGGGGTGGGTTTTGAGAGTTCATAGCCTAGTCCCACTTCCAGTTTGTGCTCTCTGTGTGTGCCATTGAAGATGTAAACTCTCAGCTTTTGGCTTCTGTCACCATGCCCTCTGCTTGCTGCCATGTCTACCCACCATGAGGGACTCCTTTCTCTGAAACTGTAAGCCCAAATAAACTCTTCCTTCTACGAAAAAACAAACCATTATCACATTATGTTAGAAAGTTGTGTATTTAATCAGGGTAAATGTCTCTGCTAGTTTATGAACTGTTTTGAAACAGTATTTATTACACTTGAAAATTGCCAGCTTCTCACAGAATGCACCAATTTTAATATTTGTGTTTCTTTGGCAAAATATGGTGAAGGTTCCTAACAACCCACATGGAAATGAACACTTGGAAAATAATCCTTTTGTGAGGTGAGAAGCTCTAGACAGTTATTGTTTGCTTATTCTTTGAGTAGTCAAACTCTTAGTCCTTATATGTCACCATTGTGGAATCCCTTGACAGTTAACTCTTCTTGTCCATCTTACTCACTTCCTGACGGGACTCCAATTGCTCAGTTTCTTAGGTACCCCAGATTCTCTCCTCCAAAAATTCACTGATTTCCTTATGCCACCCACATCTTAACCAGTTATTTTTCAAATCAATTTTTGTCAGTTGATGCCTACCAAGCATTTTAGCTAATCCTGCCCTACATCAAACATTAGTGAGAAAAATTGCAAGGTATTTCCAATAATATACTTGTAATGTTACAGTACTTAAGAATGTTTTTCTAATTTCCTATTTATACTTTTAAGGCAATATAGTTAGGGTCAACACTATTCATTGACTTGATAATTCCCTGACTTATTTCAATAACTGTGTAGGTTTCATATCAGATAATATTGGGTAATTGTATTCACTAAAAGACAGTACCTTTTGTGGAATCTAATATGCCAGTGTCTATGAGTGATGTTTAGTTCCTTCTCAATTCTTTTGTTGAAGCCTCAGCATGCTCCTGCAGTTTATCTGAACTTGCGGATAACAGCTGTTACTATGGTTGCACGTTATTTCATTTGTTGGAACTGATGCTTGATAAGAAAAATGTCATTGACTTGTCTGCCATTCTGAATTTAAATAGAAGAGATAAATCTAGGAAACTAAAGCTAAAACTCCAAGCCCGGTGTTCCTAAATCGGAGCTGTGAGATGCTCATGTGCAGTGCTTGTAGACATGTATGGGAGTGTGGACTTTGGGACCATCACTCTGCCACCAACTGGAAGACTTAGCCCTGCCCCAGGGGACAGGGATGGAAAGATATATCAATTCAAATAATAAGATGCATTTATTGAATACATTTATTGCATTTCTGGAAAATGAGTTTCCTCTTTGAAAATCACCACCAGATGGGGACTGAAGCCTTGGCTCATTATGCTTCTTCATGCAGATTCCCATTTTATGTTAAATCTATCATCAACCCACAAGATCAAGTGTGGATTTGAAAAAAATATTTTGATTCAGGGTCTGGAGAGATGGCTCAGTGGTTAAGAGCACTGGCTGCTCTTCCAGAGGGCGCAGGTTTGATTCCTACCAACCACCCACATGGTGGCTAACAACCACCTATGATTCCAGTTCCAGGAGATCCTATGCTCTCTTCTGGCCTCCATGGGTATTGTACCCACATGGTGCACTTACATAAATGCAGACAAACACTCATTACACTTATAAAAAAAAAATTGGCACTGGACTCCTGAGTTGGCAGTTGGAATCGTGGTGCTGGGTCCCCTGGCCACCTAGCTCAGGGTGCAGGGGCCTGGCAGTGGGCACAACCAGGAGGTGATTGCAACCACCCTGCTGTGCCAGACCCTGGCAAGGGCTGGGCCGGTGAGGGGGGCACTGTGCTGCATACCTGTAGTCCATCAGCCATCGTCATTATCATTCAGGTAACAAGCTGGGTGTAGGCAAGAAAAGGCTTGGCAATTAAGAAAGAAAAGGCTGGGTGTCCCAGCTAGGAGGCGGAGCCTGAGCTGGGAATCAAGGGCACGCGGAGGCAGAAACTGTCAGTCCTGCCGGCTGGCTGCGTGCAAGGACGCCATGGGGACGAACTGTGCTTGTGGTTGAGTACCCTGTTTCTTTGCTGCCTTACTTCTCCTGAGACTGAGGCAAACACCCTTGGCAGGGACCCTAGCAGAAAGGAAATTGGGGGGG